>NW_022992019.1:0-47500 GCF_902827175.1 Gymnodraco acuticeps
CTCGCAAAAAATCGCCAAGCCTCAAGCTTTTTCGACGCCTGTAGTGTAGACGGGCCATCAGTGTTTGACATCAAAGCTCCAGCTCTCCCCGTGTCTCCTTCCTGAGTCGGTGACTCCCACTGCATTGCTACACAGAAGTTTCCCTCACAATGCTAATAAAGCTATTGAATTGAATTGAGAGAGAGAGAGTTAATATCTTTTCGTACAGAAAACACGTGTTTTCAAAAACAAAGAAAACGCGTTCATTTGAAATGTCATTTTCTTGTACAAAAAGGAAACATAAATTCCAATGAAAGAAAACACGTTATTTCAGAAACATGCACGTTGATTCCTCGAGAGGAAAACCGGATCAGTCCTTAAAGAAAATTCCTTGATTCCTCGTAAAGTAAACATGGTTTTTGGAAAAACTTAAGAAAAGAAAACTCGTTAATCTCGTCAATTCACCAAACGCTTAACTTGCTTGGAAAGAGCACACGTTAAATCAAGAGCAGGATCATTTCTTGGAAAGAAAACCTGCTTATTTGAAACCAAAATAATCTGAACTGAAACCACGAGAAAAGTAGTGACGTGTGCAAAAACTGGACAATCCTGTTCACATGTCTTAGTTTGACTTCTTCACTTCACCATAAAGAAAGATCGGAGGCAGAAGGGGTTTCTGTGCCTGATAAACATCGATCACTAGAAGTCAGGGCAGCGAAGGAGAAGCACCTTCACAGAAACCATGACGTCTGAAAGTAGAAAACACATCGGACTCGTTCACACTGAGCTGCTGTTCCACTCATCCTTTTCTCCGCCTTCATTTTGAGTCTCGTAAACAGGACGTTTTTTTCTCCTCTGCAAACTGGATGGATTATGGAAATGTGTGTTTTGGAGGCCAGGTGCATGATGGGAATGCAGATGAGTGTGTGGAGGCTGGATTATGGAAATATGACAGATTAACTCGCTCTCTCTCTCAACCTGTGAATTCAAATAACACTCCGTTAAATATTGTCCCGGTAAAATACCACGGCCACTCTGATTGACAGCTCTTAAAGGTCACTTCCTGTCGGGTGTGAAATAATAAAACCCCTCTGCGGTCATTCCTTCACTTCCAATAATCAGAATGGAAACCGATACACTGCCTCCACTTGTGATGTGGGAGGGGTTGAAGGTCGCCATGGCAAATGTTAACGAATGCACTCGTTGGTATTCACGATGTAACCCGGGCGACGGCGGTGGCATTTAGAGGCCGAGTTGTCTTATTGTGACTGTAGTTTATTAACACACACACCCCCCCCACCCACACACACACTCTTTAATTCAGTTCATGTTTTAAGTAAGTTGGCTCCGTTAGAGAAGCAGAGAACTAAGAAGATTATAGATTTTCAATTTTCCCTCTCATTTACAATGTGTGTGTGTGTGTGTGTGTGTGTGTGTGTGTGTCTCTTTCCCAGCTTTGTCATCTTAACGAGCTCATTACCTCGTTAACGTCGCTAAAGGCCAGTTAATTGTTTGACCATTAGCAATGCTCAGTGGAGAGGTAACGAGGGACTGCTGCGGACACACACACACACACACACACACACACACACACACACACACACACACACACACACACACACACGAACTCACACACACACATACATACACACATGAACTCACACACACACACACACACACACACACACACACACACACACACACACACACACACACACACACATATGAACTCACACACACACACACAGAAAGGGAAAGGCGACATCCATCACTGTTTAAGAGTACACTCAAAGAGACAGCCATTTAATACTGCTTAACTGCAGCTTAACTAGCTTCACACACACACACACACACACACACACACACACACACACACACACACACACACACACCACACACACACACACACACACACACACACACACACACACACACACACACACACACACACACACACACACACACACACACACACACACACACACAATTAGCTTTACAGTTCCCATTGTTTAGCCAATCAAATGCCAGCAGAAGACGACACAGCATTATTAATATAAACTCAGAGAAATATTCCTTAATCGCTGTAATCAGTTTAACAAAAGGCAAACCGCCCATTACATCGCTACCAGTGATCATCAGCATGGATCTGAGATGTGATGGCCTGATTGTTCTCAGTTGGCCCAGTAGGTCGTTATCGTCCATTGTAAAGATGAAGGACAGTGAAGGGAAGCTCACAATTGTTAACTGACTCCTGATTGGTGGAGGAGAACTCTAGCTCCAAAGCCCAGTCTGCATACAGAGGAGGGAGGAAAAGAAATAGATAATACATGATTTGTTTCTGACTCCAGAGGCCTGTACTACGAAGCCGGATTTTCGCTTAGCGGCTAACTTCAGGGTTAGCTCTGGGTTTCCGGTCCTACGACGCTGGTTCTCTTTTTAGCAGGCTAGATCTCCATGGTAACTGATGCTGAACGGCTAGCCTGGTCGGGAGCAGGTTAGGTTGCAGGCTAAGAGCTCAACTCAGTGAAAGCACTGCCTGCTGACCAATCAGAGCTCAGTATGCAGAGTTTAAAGCGATCAAGTCATATTACAGGAGAAAGGAAACACAGAAAAACTGCCGGCACAAATCAACCGACTGTGTGAACGCGAACATTAATAGAATATCAGCCTCCATCTTCAGAGCAATCTGACTATTATAACATTAGCGTTAAGAAAGCTTACTTAAATATCTGCCACAACATCAGTAACCGGATCAGAGTAACATTAAGTACAGTCCGCGGCACTGTGAGTGCAGACGTCGATGTCATATCATATCACATCATAATGTATCATATTTCCTTATCTGAGTCAGCTGAGCCGTATCTGGGGTCTCTCGGGCTTAACAGGTTAAGTACAAAAACGAATCGTTCGCGAACGTGCAAATCACCAGAAGTAATCAGTAAACGAATCTTTAAAGTGAACTGAATCAAAAGATTCGTGTCCCCGAAGGGAATCGAAATGCCCATCACACATTTCTGACTGCCGCTAGCTGAAGCTTGGTTGGTTGCTAGGTTACTAGCTGGGTGTTCTCCAATAAGGGGCCGGAGGAAACAAAGTTAGTGATTACTGGTTCCATGTTGATTTATTTCAATACAGATTGTTGGGGGGAACTGAAAGGCTCTTACCGTACTGGTTACTTTGCAGCCCGGACATTTCCCCCAAAACACATTTAGACGCGATCGCTAAACAGAAGTACCTTTCAAATCCCATCATTTTTAAGACCCTCTAAATCATATTTAAGACCTTTCACATTTTTGTTGTCATATTTAAGACCTTTTTAAGGCCTTAAATTCAGATTATGAAATGTAAGACTTTTTAAGACCCCGCGGGAACCCTGGGTTCAGTCAAATACAACTTATTTTTAAAGGTACATTCTTGTAATTTCGACGACCTTGCCCTCTCTCTGATCTACTCCAAGGACCCCATAAACCCCTAAAGACGGGCTCAAACACATTTTCATCTCGCCTCCAGCGTGGCGTAGTTTCTCTCCCTCTGACAGATGTGGCTGAGGTAAGAAGAGCCTCTTATGCTGTCAGGGTGAATATTAATCTGTAGATCTGTTTCTCTTTCTGTACAGATGGAAACCTCCTGCTGAGCTCACACACACACACACACACACACACACACACACACACACACACACACACACACACACACACACACACACACACACACACACACACACACACACACACACACACACACACACACACACACACACACACACAGAGGAATACAAACAGAGAATGCCATGGCAGTCGTGTCTAGCTGTTGCTCATTCAACATGACAGAGCACAGATGGCAGAGCGGGGGAGGAACGGAGGGAAGAAGCAGAGACGGGGGAGGATTGAGTTATGGACTTGGTGTCAGAGTAGATTTTGGTTACAGGGCTCAGAAAGCTCCGGGCTGAGAGCATCAGGATGAAGAACGATCTCCTCCTCCTCCTCCTCCTCCTCCTCCTCTTCCCTGTCTCGCTCTCTAATTCATCCCCGAGTTTCTTCCTGCTTCTGAATCTCTTTTTTTCCTAAAGTACTCTGAATGCATCACCTCGCAGAGCCAGATGTGATCCTGACGTTTCTACCAGTGAGAGTCGCTCAAATATATCTTTACAACATCCTTCGCTGAAACACACACTCTACATATTCTATCTACATGTATATAGACTTTCTGCACTACTTTGTATTGTATTTTATATGTTGCCTTGCTGGAGGAGCGCAGGTCAGGAGAATGTCTTCTGATCTACACGGTACTGTCGCTTTGTGCAGATGGCACTACAACCTTTCCATCTTGATTTCTTGGAAGCACATAAAGTGAAGTGACTTCCTGGAGCCACATGAGGTCAGGTGGCAGCGTCCGACACACATTTCCAAAACCCTGGAATGCTAGATGCAGTTTAATTCCTCTTGGAAGTTATGATTCATTAAACAACAAACTAGGGTTGACTTTCCACAAAAAACGAATTAATCTAAAATCCAAATATCACTATTGTTATCAGGCAAAAGACAAGGTGCCAAATGTGATCTACTATAAATAATGTGACTAATAATGTGGTCTTCCGCCATCTAACACGATTCTCTCGTTAATTTAAAGCCTTGCCCTTCACAGCTGGAGGCTGAGTAAAGTGTTTGCTTTCAAAACACAATTATATAAATATTAAATAAAGTATTTCATACATCAACGCTGTAACTCAAATATATCTGTGAGATATTTTCATCGTAAATCAAAAAGCTGTTCTAATGCAATGTGTTGCACGAAAACCGATGATTACCTTCTTCCAAGACTTTGTTTTGCATGAAGGAAAGTTCCCTTCATCTAATTAGCAAACGTTCCCATTACAGTCCATTGTGTCTCACTTCCATCCTCTGTTTGAGAAGGACTCAACAAAGCAAGAGTTAGACTTTGAAACCAAACCCGTCCTAAATCTTCACTGACAACATCTTGCAGAACTTTTAAGATTAGGCAAAGCAGATGGATTAGAAAACAGAGGCGTCTGAAAGAACTTTATTCAGTACTTTTGCATAAATTAGACGTTTGAACGGCTGAGAGAGAATTCAAAAAGCATCAGAAGAGTTTCACGGTTATTTAGAGAATTACTGGCAATAAACAATCAGCAAATACAGTTTTGTTATCTCGCTTTTGCTCCATTACTCTCTGACTCTCTGACTCTCTGACTCTCTGAATATCTGACTCTCTGACTCTCTGACTCTCTAACTCTCTGACTCTCTGACTCTCTGACTCTCTGACTCTCTGACTCTCTGACTCTCTGACTCTCTGACTCTCTGACTCTCTAACTCTCTGACTCTCTGACTCTCTGACTCTCTGACTCTCTAACTCTCTGACTCTCTGACTCTCTGACTCTCTGACTCTCTGACTCTCTGACTCTCTGACTATCTGACTCTCTGACTCTCTGACTCTCTGACTCTCTAACTTTCTCTGACTCTCTAACTCTGACTCTCTGACTCTCTGACTCTCTAACTCTCTGACTCTCTAACTCTCTGACTCTCTGACTCTCTGACTCTCTGACTCTCTAACTCTCTGACTCTCTGACTCTCTGACTCTCTAACTCTCTGACTCTCTGACTCTCTAACTCTCTGACTCTCTAACTTTCTCTGACTCTCTAACTCTGACTCTCTGACTCTCTGACTCTCTAACTCTCTGACTCTCTGACTCTCTAACTCTCTAACTCTCTCTGACTCTCTGACTCTCTGACTCTCTGACTCTCTAACTCTCTGACTCTCTGACTCTCTGACTCCCTGACTCTCTAACTTTCTCTGACTCTCTAACTCTCTGACTCTCTGACTCTCTGACTCTCTGACTCTCTGACTCTCTGACTCTCTAACTCTCTGACTCTCTGACTCTCTAACTCTCTGACTCTCTGACTCTCTGAATCTCTAACTCTCTGACTCTCTGACTCTCTAACTCTCTGACTCTCTGACTCTCTGACTCTCTGACTCTCTAACTCTCTGACTCTCTGACTCTCTGACTCTCTAACTCTCTGACTCTCTAACTCTCTGACTCTCTGACTCTCTGACTCTCTGACTCTCTGACTCTCTGACTCTATGACTCTCTGACTCTCTAACTCTCTGACTCTCTAACTCTCTGACTCTCTGACTCTCTGACTCTCTAACTCTCTGACTCTCTAACTCTCTGACTCTCTGACTCTCTGACTCTCTAACTCTCTGACTCTCTGACTCTCTGACTCTCTAACTCTCTGACTCTCTGACTCTCTGACTCTCTGACTCTATGACTCTCTAACTCTCTAACTCTCTGACTCTCTGACTCTCTGACTCTCTAACTCTCTGACTCTCTGACTCTCTGACTCTCTGACTCTCTGACTCTCTGACTCTCTAACTCTCTCTGTCTATTTCCTTTGCTTGTTCACAGACAGTCTTTTCTCGACCAACTAGCTGCAAATATAACGTCTGAACGTCAATAAATGTTACAAGAAAAGACCACCAATCGTCCTGATATTAATACTCGTTCTAATACCGCTCATTTTGTACGTTCTGAAGACGGGTTGAGTTGTTCGACCCAGTAATCTTGCAAAGAAACTAAAAGTTAACACGTCCACTTAGTTCCTGAAAACAAAAGCCCTGATCTGGGAACAACAATTAAATAATATTTACTCTGAACATCTCAAAAACAAAATCTTATTTTTCTCCGAATGTCAGAAGATCTACCCGAGTGGATCAGCGTGCAGTGGACATCGCTCTGTCTTTCCAAATAAGATTTCTTTACTTTTGGGTATTTTTAAGAAGGTTTTGTGTATTTTCCTGCTCCTCAGAGGATAATCCCTTTACATGTGGGCCTTTTATCTGTTAACCTTAATTCATCCCATTGAAAGAAGGCGACACAAGTAACATCTGAAAGTCCTAAAGATATTCTTAGTCCTAGAAACCACTGCAGGAACCATTGGAGGAAGGCTTTGGTCAAACAACCTAGAAAAAGACATTTAAAAACCCCAAAACGAAATGAGTTAATTTGACATTTTCTGTAGTTTCCTCACAGCTCTTGTCCCCTCTGGTGTTATTCTTCTGCTTCTCTAACCCTACACCCAAGGTTGTTTCTGAATAAATAGTCCTGATGTACCGCCTCGGCTGTGCAAGGAGAGATTTGCTCAACATGCACATCTATTGGGAGGAAGCGAGGAAAAGGATGCAAGGCTACCGTGTTAATCCTCAAGCTGCACTTATCTGTGGAGGAGGACTCACCCCCAGCCAGAGCTCCATCCCAAAGCCACAGTGTGTGTGTGTGTGTGTGTGTGTGTGTGTGTGTGTGTGTGTGTGTGTGTGTGTGTGTGTGTGTGTGTGTGTGTGTGTGAATGTAAACAGTGTGCATGTGAATCCATATGTCTTAGCTTAACTCACATACAGGATATAAAGCTCTGTATGTGCAGCTGACTCGGTGAAACTTCATGCAACAACTCTTCGAGTCTGCTGCTAGAATCCACTTCAAGATACTCGTACTGGTTGTATTTCATTAACCAGAGACTTGTATTCAAAATGACTAACAGTAAGTGCAATAAACCATGAAGATACAACCTCAGAACGACAAGGAAAATACAGATATATTGACTTCAAAGAGACAAGAGAAACAAAGGCAGGGCTCGACGTTACAAATGGAAGCACCGTTCAGACCCCCGGGCATAACGTACTTTCCACTTGCCCGCACATGGTCCTGTGGTATTGGTATTTTGACTAGTCCTTTTGTTAAATTGTTTCGTTTATTAACGTTAAACATAGCGTTTCGTGAGGCGGTTGTCGTTGTTAGATGAAAAGCAAACAGCTGTTTACAGACTTTCGCGCCACCTAACCATTCACCAACATGTTTTTAAAACCAGCGGTTAACGACCAAGCGCCGGGCAAAAAACAATCTTCAAATAAAAGT
Organism: Gymnodraco acuticeps; assembly: GCF_902827175.1. NCBI lineage: Eukaryota > Metazoa > Chordata > Actinopteri > Perciformes > Bathydraconidae > Gymnodraco > Gymnodraco acuticeps. The sequence goes on from NW_022992019.1 coordinate 7,906, forward strand.
AAGTCACCGGAGGAGTTGAAGGAGAGTGACAGGGAGCATGAGAAGAAGAGGGCCACACTGGCTTGATCGATGGAGTTGGCTTCAATATGATGCCGATATAATATCAACAAGGTCTTCTGTCGGCTCTGTACATCAATGCCGACCTAAGTGACAAGTACGTGAAGAGTAGAACATATAAAAGGTATATTGGCTTCAGGGAAATGTCCCAGCAGTTTAGGAGAATGAAGGGTCATTTCTAACTCCCGATAATGACAGGAAGGCAGAGAGCGCATTATACAAATAATAATACTTTTACAATGACCACAATATAATTATTTGAATAAACCAAATATGAACAATTGCTTTATAGAAATGTATAGTTATAGTGGCTATTTACGTACAATGGTTGGGCCGGTGGGATTGGAGGTGGGATGTTCCGGTTTGCAACAAAGGTTGTATAGACTTTCTGCTGTCCTGAGGTCAAACATTGGGTTTGTTCCAGCATTTTGGCGCCAGGTGTGATTTTGTTTAGGGTTAGTAATGTAGGAAGGGTTAGTACCAGTGTCCTAAATGTTAAATCATACACTCCAACATGTGCACTTTGCTGTGCATCGGCCAGTTTGCTCACTACTCCCTCAGATACCAGTCAACAAACCTGCTTGTTCTGCTGTCTCCAGAATAGTGGAACGAGCTCCCCATCGATATCAGGACTGCAGAAAGTCCACACATCGTCTGTTTCGACTGCGTTTGGTCCAATCATGAAAACTATTCTCACTGCCTTACGTAACACTTGAAGCAGCACTTACAATGGTTAGGCTTAAGGTAATGTACCTGCTGTATTCCGGTTGTTTTAGCGTTTGTACCCTCATGGTTGAAGTTATTGTAAGTCCCTTTGGATCACATCATCAGTAATGCTGGTGTAACAGATGATGAGAACACTGAAATATATCAGTTCATCTCAAATACTCAGACATATTCAGCCCGTTCTGCTCAACAAAAGACGATCCTTATTGCAAGACTAACACAAACAGACAGACACAGAGGGCTGTATTACCCCTCTGTGTCCCAATGTCTTACAGGCTGAGTGATGGATGAGCTTTCCTGACAGAAAGGACAGGAAACAGATATCATTTGTCCACCACTTTCTCCTGTCTGTTCCCCCGAGTGTCAGTCTGTGAGGAGGGGATTGTAAACCAGACTGAAACAATATGTGTTCTGGTTAAAGGATGACTCACCTCGCCAGGTTGAAGGCATCATCAATAAGTCCTGCCCTGTTTCCAACGGAGATGATCTGAGAAAGAGACGGAGAAGAGAGGCTGTCGTGAAGTCAAACAGAGAAATAACAATACGGTCATTTTCAAATCAATATTGTGGGTCAAGTTGTTGGTTTATTTAGTAAGAAGCCGTGAAATAAGCGGGACAATGTGGGTCCTTAATGAAAACCAGAGTACAAATACTTTGTTACTGTACTTAAGTACATGTTTATGGTATCAGTACTTTACTTCAATACTTATTTTTCTGACGACTTTTTACTTTGACTTCTTACATGTTGAACTCAAATACTTGTACTTTCTACTTCTTACATGTTGAACCCAAATACCTGTACTTTCTACTTCTAACATGTTGAACCCAAATACCTGTACTTTCTACTTCTTACATGTTGAACTCAAATACCTGTACTTTCTACTTCTCACATGTTGAACCCAAATACCTGTACTTTCTACTTCTTACATGTTGAACACAAATACCTGTACTTTCTACTTCTTACATGTTGAACACAAATACCTGTACTTTCTACTTCTTACATGTTGAACTCAAATACCTGTACTTTCTACTTCTTACATGTTGAACTCAAATACCTGTACTTTCTACTTCTCACATGTTGAACACAAATACCTGTACTTTCTACTTCTTACATGTTGAACTCAAATACCTGTACTTTCTACTTCTTACATGTTGAACCCAAATACCTGTACTTTCTACTTCTTACATGTTGAACACAAATACCTGTACTTTCTACTTCTCACATGTTGAACTCAAATACCTGTACTTTCTACTTCTTACATGTTGAACTCAAATACCTGTACTTTCTACTTCTTACATGTTGAACTCAAATACCTGTACTTTCTACTTCTTACATGTTGAATACAAATACCTGTACTTCTACTTCTGACATGTTGAATACAAATACCTGTACTTTCTACTTCTCACATGTTGAACTCAAATACCTGTACTTTCTACTTCTGACATGTTGAATACAAATACCTGTACTTTCTACTTCTTACATGTTGAACACAAATACCTGTACTTTCTACTTCTCACATGTTGAACACAAATACCTGTACTTTCTACTTCTTACATGTTGAATACAAATACCTGTACTTTCTACTTCTCACATGTTGAACTCAAATACCTGTACTTTCTACTTCTTACATGTTGAACTCAAATACCTGTACTTTCTACTTCTTACATGTTGAACTCAAATACCTGTACTTTCTACTTCTTACATGTTGAACCCAAATACCTGTACTTTCTACTTCTCACATGTTGAACTCAAATACCTGTACTTTCTACTTCTTACATGTTGAAATCAAATACCTGTACTTTCTACTTCTCACATGTTGAACTCAAATACCTGTACTTTCTACTTCTTACATGTTGAACACTAATACCTGTACTTTCTACTTCTTACATGTTGAATACAAATACCTGTACTTTCTACTTCTTACATGTTGAACACAAATACCTGTACTTTCAGCTTCTTACATGTTGAATACAAATACCTGTACTTTCTACTTCTTACATGTTGAATACAAATACCTGTACTTTCTACTTCTTACATGTTGAACACAAATACCTGTACTTTCTACTTCTTACATGTTGAACTCAAATACCTGTACTTTCTACTTCTTACATGTTGAACCCAAATACCTGTACTTTCTACTTCTTACATGTTGAACTCAAATACCTGTACTTTCTACTTCTTACATTTTGAACACAAATACCTGTACTTTCTACTTCTTACATGTTGAACCCAAATACCTGTACTTTCTACTTCTCTCATTTTCCAAACAGCTGGTTCCTTTAGTCTGAATGTGTGTTTGATCCAACACACTTACCTCCTTCTCCCCTCTCTCTCCAAGTGAGGTTCTTACCCTCATTACCTCTGCCCGCCCTACCACCTGTCCTCTGGACCCTATCCCTTCAAACCTCCTTCAGACTATCGCTCCTGATATTCTACCGTTTCTCACCCATTTCATCAACACTTCTCTAACTTCTGGTCACTTTCCAAACAGTCTCAAGGAGGCAAGAGTAAACCCTCTCCTAAAGAAACCCACTCTCAACCCGTCTGATGTTATAAACTACAGGCCTGTCTCTCTCCTCCCGTTCCTGTCTAAATCACTTGAACGCGCTGTCTTTAGACAACTCTCCTGTTATCTCCATCAGAACAACCTTCTGGATCCGCACCAGTCTGGTTTCAAGGCAGGTCACTCCACAGAAACTGCTCTCATTGCGGTCACTGAGGAACTGCACACTGCCAAAACTGCATCCCTCTCCTCTGTCATCATCCTTTTGGACCTGTCTGCTGCATTCGACACGGTGAATCATCAGATCCTCCTTCGCACTCTCCAAAAACATGGAGTTTCAGGCTCTGCACTTTCCCTCCTCACCTCATACCTGAAAGACCGTACCTACAGGGTGACTTGGAGAGGGTCTGAGTCCGACCCTTGTCAATTAACTACGGGGGTCCCTCAGGGCTCTGTTCTTGGTCCCCTCCTCTTCTCCCTACACAAACTCGCTCGGATCAGTCATTAGCCCGCATGGTTTTTCTTACCACTGCTACGCTGACGACACCCAATTAATTCTGTCCTTTCCCCGCTCAGAGACCCAGGTCGTCGCACGCATCTCTGCTTGTCTAGCTGACATCTCTCAGTGGATGTCTGCTCACCACCTCAAGCTCAACCTTGACAAGACTGAGCTGCTCTTCCTCCCGGGAAAAGATTGTCCCACTCTTGACCTAACAATCAACATCGGCACCTCTGTTGTTTCCCCGACTCAGACTGCAAGGAATCTGGGTGTGACCCTAGATAACAACCTGTCCTTCACTGCAAACATCGCTGCTACAACCCGTTGCTGCAGATACACGCTTTACAACATCAGGAAGATACGTCCCCAGCTGACTCAGAAAGCGACTCAGGTTCTGGTCCAGGCTCTCGTCATCTCACTCCTAGACTACTGCAACTCCCTCCTGGCTGGTCTACCTGCATGTGCCATCCGACCTCTGCAGCTCATCCAGAATGCAGCGGCTCGTCTGGTCTTCAACCTTCCTAAATTCTCCCACACCACTCCGCTCCTCCGCTCCCTTCACTGGCTTCCGGTAACTGCTAGAATCCACTTCAAGACACTGGTACTTGCTTACCATGCTGCGAATGGATCTGGCCCTTCCTACATCCAGGACATGGTTAAACCGTACACCCCAGCGCGTGCACTACGCTCTGCATCAGCCAAACGACTCGTTGCGCCCTCGCTGCGAGGGGGACCCAAGTTCCCATCGGCGAAAACACGTGGGTTTGCTGTCCTGGCTCCAAGATGGTGGAATGAGCTCCCCATTGACATCAGGACGGCAGATAGCTTGCACATCTTCCGGCGCAAACTGAAAACTCATCTCTTTCGACTCCACTTCGAGCGTTAGAACTATTAACGAAGCACTTTTATACTAATAAAGGACTGGCTTACCTAAAGCCAGTTGAGTAGCACTTGAAATGTTTGGCTCTATGAAACCTGATGTACTTATATGATTCTGTTTTCTTCAAGGTTGTGTCTTCCTGGTCGAATGTACTTATTGTAAGTCGCTTTGGATAAAAGCGTCAGCTAAATGCAATGTAATGTAATGTAATGATGCGTGATCATTATTCTTTAGAGTCATTGCGTGCCTATTGATTTGAACACGATCCGTGTATCCATCATTTCCTGGTCTTCTCTAAAGAAGAGGGACCAATGGAAACGTTGTCATGTTGCCGTTGTTCAGCATGGAAACATTCATTAGCTAACAATGACATTATTGTTCTATTAATATAAAGGGAGGTCAGGTACTCTTTAAAACAGCTGCTAGTTATGGGTACTTTCTACTGAAGTACATTTCAAAGCCTCTTTACTTTGACTTGAGTAAAGAAGTTTAGTCAGTACTTCTACTTTCACCAGAGTATGTTTAAACACGAGTATCTGTACTTCTACTTGAGTAAAGGATGTGTGTACTTTTGCCATCTCTGGTGAAAATACAACACCTTCATTATCCCCTATATCCCTTATAGTTAAAATCAAATTTTAATGGGATCTAATGTGGAAGTTATTGCGGTAAAACAAAGACATACTTCAGGGTTGTTGTGTAATTGCTGAATCAGCAGTTTCCAGTTTGCCAGGTCGTAGTTCACGCGGAAGTATCCGGTCTGGTTGATGTTTCCCAGCAACCAGGTGCTGTCGTCCATCTGACCAATCCTGTGGGTTTCTGAGACAACAATACAAACATTAGATCAGTTGGAATTAAACATCAGTGGTTTGACCAAAGGTAAAGGAAGACGCTAAGGTTCAAAGTTACCGACTTCATGCAGACGATACCACGCTGTTGGATAGAGATCCTTGAGGTAAAGGTTTCGTATATTCTTTTGTTACCAGAAGTTGAGATAACAAGTCGATACTGTAGACCAGTGCTTCTCAAAGTGTGGTCCGCGGACCACTGGTGGTCCGTGAGCGCCCCCTAGTGGTCCGTGAGTATATTGGTAACATTTCACATTTGAAATAAATAAATACATTTAAGTTTTACGCACTCTCGCGGGAATATCTCCCCAATGGAACGAGCTTAAGTTTCACTTTCTATTGTATGATAAAGCCCAGGGCAACACCTTCGTCACACATGTGGCCACTTGTTTGTACCATTTTCAGGCGATTTATAATCTGTTCTAGAAAAACGATGTGTTTTGGGATATTTGTGGAGTTAGGTGGTCCGCGAGTGTTTTTTTATTGGTTAAGTCCTTGGTATGAAAAAGTTTGAGAAACACTGCTGTAGACTTTTCACTGGGTTGCGTCGTTATAGCGTTTACGTTAGTATTTGTTGGTCTGGCTCTGAACAATTTGGACAATCCTAAAAAAAAGTGTTTTGAAACTATTTATCTTTTGCATAAATTAGACGTTTGAACGGCTGAACGGTGGAGAGAGAATTCAAAAAGCATCAGAAGATGATCTGCAGAGTTTCATGGTTGTTTAGAGAATTACTGGCAATAAACAATCAGCAAATACAGTTTTGTTATCTCGCTTTAGCTCCATTAGTCTCTGACTCTCTAACTGTCTCTGTCTATTTCCTTTGCTTGTTCTTTTGTCTTTTTTCTACCAACTAGCTAAATACAACGTCTGAACGTCAGTAAACCGTCCATCGTCCTGATATTAATACTCGTTCTAATAGATGAGAGTAACAAATGCGTCACTTCCGGGCAAAAATAACGGCTCCGCCCACTTTTGGGGGAAAACAACGCTGTCAGTTGAACGGCGGTCAATACAAATTCTGAAGTTTTTGCCAATCCGATCAGAAATGTAAGAAAACCGGAGACTTTTGGATCTTCAAAGAGCCCGATTCCAATGGCCAAACAGGCAAACAATTGCATTAAGCCATTAGAAATCGACGATCGGGCTCGATATATGGTTAAATATAGCAGTAGGCTATCGATTTTCATAGATGAGAGTAACATCTACGTCACTTTACAGCCCCGCCCACTTTTGGTGGAAACAACGCTGTCATTTGAACGGCGATCGAGCCTGAAGCCACAGAGCTCTTCTGTTACTGTCCTTTGTTCTTAGACGAAGTTCAGAAACACGTAACTCTGGATTATTTTTAATGTTTGAGGTGCAATAAACGACACAGCAGCTTTTTGGCATGTTAAAACTATTATTTTCCGCCTCGCTCATGAGAGTAACAGCTGGAGAAATTACAGGCTCGCCTACTGATTTGAATTTAACCATATATCGAGACGGATTGTCGATTTCCAATGATCGAATATAATTGTTTGCCTGACTGGCCATCGTAATCGAGCTCTTTGAAGATCCAAAAATCCACGGTTTTCAAAAAAATGTGATCGGATTGGCAAAAACTTCAGAATTTGTATTGACCGCCATTCAAATGACAGCGTTGTTTTCCCCCAAAAGTGGGCGGGGCCGTAATTTTTGCCCGGAAGTGACGTAGGTGTTACTCTCATCTATACCGCTCATTTTGTACGTTTTGAAGACAGGTTGAGTTGTTGACCAAGTCTTGCAAAGAAACTAAAAGTTAACACGTCCACTTAGTTCCTGAAAACAAAAGCCCTGATCTGGGAACAAAAGTGAAATAGTATTTACATCTCAAAAACGAAATCTCTTCATCACAAAATGTCCAAAATCTACCCGAGTGGATCAAAGTGCCCTGGACATTGTTCTCGAAAGTGGACAGTGTTTAGAAACTTTTTTTCCCCAAATGTTGGTTTAAGAGTTAAAGGCAATACAACCTACATCTAATGGATACTGTGATATATTGTTATTACAAACTATTGTAAACCTTCCAATAGTCCGGCAGTGGCTCAGTCAGTAGGGGCCGTAGGGTCGCCGGTTCAAGTCCCCGAACAGACCTAAATATGGAGTGTGGACTGCTACTTGGAGAGGTCCCAGTTCACCTCCTGCCCTGCCGTGGTGCCCTTGAGCAAGGCAACGGACACCCCCCTTCCCCCCCCCCCCACTGCTCCCCGGGTGCTGTACAATAGCTGCCCACTGCTCCTAGTACTAGACTCCTGGTACTAGGATGGGTTAAAAGCAGAGGTCACTGTGTGCGCTCTGCATGTGAGACCTTTAAAGAGGGGTTCATCCCTCCCATTCTATTCTAAATGTCAAATCAGAGACAGAATTAGCTTTATTGCTCAGAAACAGAACGATAATTGTACTCACCAAAGAGAAAAGGGTGTATTTTCAAGAGCTAACACAGAACCAGTTAGGGTTAGGCCTAACCATAACCCTAACCCTATAACTGGTTTAATTTCTTAATAACAGAAGCTTTAATCTCCTTAAATAGTGGCCTTATTCTCCTAAATCAGAAGCAGAACGAGCTTTATTTCACAAATACAGAACCACAGTGTGTTTTACCCTCCAATAAACAGAACCAGACTTTGCTTTATCCACAAAAAACAAAAGCAGAACGAGGTCTGGTTCGAAATACCAAATCCAAGGAGGGTTTATTCTCCATAAAACAGAAGCAGAATGTGTCTCACATTTAAAGCACCCAGATATTGTTCTAAACTGTATTAAAGTAAACAGGTATTATCTTGAACTGTATTGAAGTGAACATGTATTATTTGGGACTGTTTAAAGTAATCCTATATATATAAACCTTCTTACTTACACTCCATGACCCAGAGACCCTGACACACACACATACACCTCCTGTCTCCATGCAGCACACACACATAAACTACTTAACCCAGATATCAGCAACACACACACATACGCCCCCGCTTATCAGCATGCACACACACACACACACACACACACACACACACACACACACACACACACACACACTACACACACACACACACACACACACACCACACACACACACACACACACACACAACACACACACACACACACACACACACAACACACACACACACACACACACACAACACACACACACACACACACACACACTTTCCCTCACTAACACACACACATGTTCTTTTTCCAAGGTTCTTTCTGGGGCGAATAATCCCAAGCACCAATATATCTGTGTACAATGTTTGATTGTTTTAAAAGAATAGTTTGTGTGAAACCTTCCCTGGGAAATTAAAGGAGTTGGGTCCGGTGGAAGATAAGAAGTGGCTGTCCACCTCCAAATATGTCCATATATACTGTTGTTTCTTCATGCAAAATGCCCCCTGTTTCTGACTGGCTGGTCCCGATATCTGTATCGCACGACAGTAGAGCGGGGAGCCCGGAGTGTTCTGTTTCAGGGCACTCTGTATTTCGTATTGTGTTTTTTACTGTATTAAAATCAGATTATTGTTATAACTTTTATGCCGGTGTTTTGAACTCCTTTTATTAAATCTGACCAGGCTCATCTAAAGGACGGCGCGGAGCAGAGGTGGGCTTTAAGCCACCACTATTGTGTTTGCTCCTACACACTCCACAGGAATACAAAAAGAGTTATATTCCCCCCAAAAGACAGAACTTTATGTGCTTTATTCTCCTTTCTGCAGAAAACACTGAGCAAAGCTTTTTTCTGGGGAATTTCCCTTTGAGTTCGAACTGTCTAGTCCCTTAACTACAGATTACACCTCTCAAGATAATGAGTTTGCTCACGTAGAAGTCTCTATTTCAAAATGAACCTCCTGCTGAGCTGAGAAAGATATTGCAAATGTTCTGCTTATATGTTTTCTTATAAGTCTTCACTTCTTGTTGAATACATCGAGCCAAAAGGAAAGCCTTGCAAATCATCCATTTCTTTTAAAGAAAGTAGGAAATTAAGCTTCTTTGTTGACATAAAATCGTAACTTTCTGTCACATTGTCTTGCCTTAAAGTCTAAAGGCCCGGACACACCAAGCGGACACCAAAGAACTCACACAGACCGACTGTTGCGTCGCCTCGCGTCTCTGCGTCTTGGCCATGTGTCGCACTGGAACACACCGCAAAGAATTCAGCCGACGGCCAAGTAGCACGTACGAACTGCGCATGCGTGAGTGGCAATAACTCTCCTTACCAGCAGGGGGCGGTAGTGTGTATTTGTCATTCAAAAGAGGCAACAACCGGAAGACAGACTGCGTGATAACCGAGAGAAGAAGAACAGACTGTGTGATATAAACAACAAATAGCATGTTCCATGTTCACTCTACAGCGAGAAGCTCACGAAGCTTTCCCGAACCTGTGTCGAGACGAGAGCTGGAGTTCAACGAAATCTCAGATTTGCCTTCTTAATAGTTTGTTTGGGTCCCTCACTTCCGTTTCGCTTCTCATGCACTGATGCGCTAAGCTGAACAGCCAATCAGAGTGATTTATTTTGCCGACAGCCTTTTGGCCGACTGCCCACCGATTCAACGTGAGGAATCGGTGGGTTTTCGGCTGAAAAGACACAACGGTGCGGGACACACCAATCTGAGTAGGGCGTGTCGACGCTCATCGTCGGCCTGCCGCCCACCGACGCCGATAATCGGCCTAGTGTGCCTGGTGTGTCCGGGGCTTTAGGATGACCACCATAGGGCGGTGGTGGCGAAGTCGGACTTGGCTTGGCAACTGGAAGGTCACCAGTTCAAGTCCCGGAAAGACCCAGTGCGACCGAGGTGTCCCTGAGCAAGGCACCGTTCCCTACACTGCTCCCCGGGCGCCGTTCAAAATGGCAGCACACTGCTCCTAACACTAGGATGGGTCAAATGCAGAGAAACAATTTCCCCACGAGGGATTAATAAAAGTCCATCCATCTTATTTTAAACATCACAGTTGATCCTTTGTCAAACACACCAAAATAATCCCAACATAGCATCTTCTTATCTCAAGATAATTACATTGATTACGGTTTTTCAGTTCTTAAGATAAGATAGGACTTTATTTATCCCGAAGGAAATTGTTGTGCCAGATTTACAAAAATACAATAAACACAGCAGCATAATAGTAAAACTGTAGGCCTACACTAACAGTGCCGTAAAAAGAGAAGTTAAATATCAACAGGAAACAGACGGTCACATAATTAATGTTCATATTACCAGTATTTAGTAGAGCAAAAAAAACGTAGTGTCAGATGGGTAATTGCATGTTATCATAGCACATTGTTAATAATAATAACATTGCACATGTTATATTGCAGCGAGTGTTTTCTAATGATGATATTTATTTTGCACTTACACAAAAACTCTGAATCTTGCCAAGTATCTGTGTCTAATATCGAGTCATAATATGTTTTTAACCCTGATATAAGACATAATAACTTCAATAGTGACACTGCAGTGAGATATCAGGTCTTGTTTTTAGACAATGCTTCATCTTGTTAAGTCAAATAATCTTATTTTGAGTCGTATCTCAAATGAAAAACATATTTCTTTATGTATTTATTAGAAAATCACCAACTAACATCAGAACATAGAACACTTTTGAGTATATGCAGCTTATTTTGTAATACAACATTTTCTTATTCTGGTATAACATAGTTCAAAATGAGTTCTCCTGCTAATTACAAGATGTGATTTATCTAACGAAGCTAGCTTTCCCTTCTATTGGCAGATGTTTGGACTTAGTTCAAGTGGAAGCAGCTTGTTTTCATTATTGTCTAACTTGTTTTTGGAGCAGCATATTTTCCAGTGTAGTGTTGGTGTGGTCGTTCTCATTTCTCTTGGCAGTATACTGTACCTGTCTTGTTGTTGATCCAGATGAGGCTCTCTGAACAAACGCTGGATGCGTTTCCCACGGCGACCGTCAATGGGATCTGCCAGAGCAAACTACACAGAGAAGAAGAGGGATGTCAGTAATGGTCTCTGGAATTGGATTTGGGTTTTATTGCCTCAGTTATCAGATGGAGGGATATTAGAGACGGGGGAGTGATGGTCAGCGGTGACACTCGAAACATCCGTCAGCTGGAAATGGAGCACGGCAAAGTGACTGTGAGACAGGAAGGGAAGTGTGAGGGTAATGGCCGCCGCCAGCAAACATCAGTCAAGTGGAAGTAGCTGAGGGTTTATTCTCCTCTTCAGAGAGCGGGAGGTTAAATGTGCCGTCTGGTGGAAACTGGCACTTTCTTTTTATGGAAGTTAATCTGTTTAATCTGATTTAGAAATTAAAAGAGGCTCTCCGTTTTTTTCTCTCTCCTGTAGTGTGTTCTATAGGTTTTAGTGCATGTAAATGGTCTGCAAAGGCTAAAATCACAAAGTTCCAGAAAACAGTGACATCACTATGTAACACTCCGGTCAGATTGTGTTACTCTTTAAAGTAGAGACACTACATACTGATATACACCTGAACATCAGCAGGAGAGGACTCTTTAAAGTAGAGACACTACATACTGATATACACCTGAACATCAGCAGGAGAGGACTCTTTAAAGTAGAGACACTACATACTGATATACACCTGAACATCAGCAGGAGAGGACTCTTTAAAGTAGAGGCACTACATACTGATATACACCTGAACATCAGCAGGAGAGAACTTTTTAAAGTAGAGACACTACATACTGATATACACCTGAACATCAGCAGGAGAGGACTCTTTAAAGTAGAGACACTACATACTGATATACACCTGAACATCAGCAGGAGAGGACTTTTTAAAGTAGAGACACTACATACTGATATACACCTGAACATCAGCAGGAGAGGACTCTTTAAAGTAGAGACACTCCATACTGATATACACCTGAACATCAGCAGGAGAGGACTTTTTAAAGTAGAGACACTACATACTGATATACACCTGAACATCAACAGGAGAGGACTCTTTAAAGTAGAGACACTACATACTGATATACACCTGAACATCAGCAGGAGAGGACTCTTTAAAGTAGAGACACTACATACTGATATACACCTGAACATCAGCAGGAGAGGACTCTTTAAAGTAGAGACACTACATACTGATATACACCTGAACATCAGCAGGAGAGGACTCTTTAAAGTAGAGACACTACATACTGATATACACCTGAACATCAGCAGGAGAGGACTCTTTAAAGTAGAGACACTACATACTGATATACACCTGAATATCATCAGGAGAGGACTCTTTAAAGTAGAGACACTACATACTGATATACACCTGAACATCAGGAGGAGAGGACTCTTTAAAGTAGAGACACTACATACTGATATACACCTGAACATCAGGAGGAGAGGACTCTTTAAAGTACATACACTACATACTGATATACACCTGAACATCAGCAGGAGAGGACTCTTTAAAGTAGAGACACTACATACTGATATACACCTGAACATCATCAGGAGAGGACTCTTTAAAGTAGAGACACTACATACTGATATACACCTGAACATCAGCAGGAGAGGACTCTTTAAAGTAGAGACACTGCATACTGATATACACCTGAACATCAGCAGGAGAGGACTCTTTAAAGTAGAGACACTACATACTGATATACACCTGAACATCATCAGGAGAGGACTCTTTAAAGTAGAGACACTACATACTGATATACACCTGAACATCATCAGGAGAGGACTCTTTAAAGTAGAGACACTACATACTGATATACACCTGAACATCAGCAGGAGAGGACTCTTTAAAGTAGAGACACTACATACTGATATACACCTGAACATCAGCAGGAGAGGACTCTTTAAAGTAGAGACACTACATACTGATATACACCTGAACATCAGGAGGAGAGGACTCTTTAAAGTAGAGACACTACATACTGATATACACCTGAACATCAGCAGGAGAGGACTCTTTAAAGTAGAGACACTACATACTGATATACACCTGAACATCAGCAGGAGAGGACTCTTTAAAGTAGAGACACTACATACTGATATACACCTGAACATCAGGAGGAGAGGACTCTTTAAAGTAGAGACACTACATACTGATATACACCTGAACATCAGCAGGAGAGGACTCTTTAAAGTAGAGACACTACATACTGATATACAACTGAACATCAGCAGGAGAGGACTCTTTAAAGCAGAGACTGGTACTCAAACATTAAATAATCATCGAGAAATGTCTCAAAAAACGCCTTTTTTATGCAGATGAAATCTTTCGAGGGAAACAGAAAGCTTGAGTAGAAAACGGGCAACACTTGCGTCAGTGAAAGAGTTTTCGTGACTGCGTGGGATCACATAATTAAACGATCATATAAATCTGCACGGGATTCTCCTTAAATGAGACCTCAGAGTTTCTAACATCATAAGAATTCAACACTTGACTTCAAAACATTGAATAAAATGGCACTACTTCTACTTTGGAAATACATATTACTCTGAGCTACTCCCAAGTCCTTCTGGCTATCTCGCCAGATTTAAAAACCCATTTATCTCCTGAGTGTGGACTTCTCTGGGACTCAGAGGCGATGCAATTTGTAAGTAATTGGTATTTAAAAGGTCTTGTATAATTAGGGGACTTCTCAAGGAGCAATCATTCATCTACGTATCCTTCATCCGGTCAGAAAATGTCAAATTTATGGAAATAAAGCCGTCAAAACATCATCCCGCCAAATCAAGCTAGACTCATCGATCTGTTGGTGAACAAGATAATTAAAGAAGATTGATTGCATTCTTGATATGGATTTAAATAAATACATCCTTATTAATACATTAGATGTATAGGCCTACATTTAGTACAAAAAGTAGAGGCAGAGAGAATATATGTCCACATACACGCAATGAACAATACTGGGTACATTTGATTGTTTGCACTACTTAGTGAGGCAGTGTGTTTAATTGTAATGGAGTGTTTCCATATTGTGTTTTACTCCTTTAGCTCAGGCGAAGTAACTGAAGCAATAAATAACTTTTACCATGTAAACAATCGAGTGTGAAGAGAGAGAGTTAGCTTACGTTCTTTAAGAGCTCATTAGGAACACATTACTTCCTCATGCTTTCTGCTAGAAACCAGTACACACACATATATACACGTACACACACACACACACACAACACACACATATATACACACACACACATATATACACACACACCACACATATATACACATACACACACACACATGTACACACACATATACACACACACACACACACACACACACACACACACACCCACACACACACACACACACACACACACACACACACACACACACACACACACACACACACACACACACAGTAGGTGGGCGAACATAAAGCGACACACATGTTCTGAATACTGATGTGTATATTCTATTTTCAATGCCTTGTTCACATGTTGATTCGACGCAACAACAAAAAAACAGACTTGGGATTAATAAAGTTTATCTTATCAAATGTAAACAACCTGTAATTGTAATATTTCTAATGGCCAGCAGGGGGCAACTCCACTGGTTACAAATAGGAGTCTGAATATATAGAGGTAATGATTGTAAAGCAATGGAGACCCTAAACTTGTCAGAACAATTTTACGAGATTTTTTTGTATTCTTCAGGGGTCGGCAACCCGCGGCCCTTTAAGCCCTCTGCTCTGGCTCCCTTGAGCTTAGACAAAAATAAGAAGGAAATAAAATAAAAGTATTTGTAGGACTATTATATTTTCTTGCGTGGTTGAAAATGTTTCGTATCTTGTATTTTGAGGTGATACTGTGACACATAAATAAAAAACAAAACGGTTTTAATTAGGTCAACTAAAATATGCGTCACATCCTGCTACGGTCCCGCGCGAGCGCCTTTTCTTGGAGGGGAATAACCTGACCCCCGGCTCCATGAGCGAACTATGGATAAATCAAAGAAAAGTACCGGAGGAACACAGGATTTAATTCTGTGTGGACAGAGTTATCTGCTTTCACAGCAAACGATGCTGGTTTACCGGTATGTGTGATATGTAGAGAGAAGTTGTCAACGGTGCTGCAGCCTTTACGTATCGAGGAACAACACGGGAGAGGAAGACAGCTGACGATCTTCAGTCATAATTCAATGGGGTATGTAATGTATTTCAGAAATCACTTTTTGTTATATTCCATGGAATGCTCTTAACGTCCCGATAGCAATGAATATATTAAATGCTTTGACAATAAATACATACAAAAATTAATCTCTGGAAGCCGTGGCGCTGTAAAAAGCACGACCAATCATCTGAGCCGGCCCGGCTAAAGTAACTGGATGGCCTACCTGCCTATCAGCCTTCCATCTGTGCACAAACTTATCTCGTGCCCTCATTGGCAGGGGCGGATCTACGGGGGGGCAAGGGGGGGCAGCTGCACCCCCACTGTAGAGCCTTGCCCCCCCAGCTGCCCCCCTAATTTTTGTTTCCCTAAAACTGTACTAAAACAAACCTACACTATTTCCACAAGCTTCTCAAGCAACAAAACAAGCATTACATTAGTTAAAATTGAATCATTTTAAATATCATTTTAGGCCCGTTAAAAACGCAGCTACGGCCCTGCATTAAACTGCGGAGCGGCGTTCACACAGACTGCGGCTCACACCGCTGCAGAGAGGGAGCGAGCTGTCCCAGCACCTATGGATCAGCTTCTCCTGGGAGCATTTCCATTTCCACTAGTTTTGTTTTTACTAAGGACGAGTGCTTGAAACTAAATATTAATAAAACGCTGCCGTTGGAATCGATAGCGTTTAACAGACGGGCGCTGTTTGGGGCGTTACGTTACAAAATACTACGCAGACAGCGTTAGCTGGGAGATCGATCACTTTGTTAAACTACGCGGTAGCCTCCTATTAAATCTACGTAAACTACACATCACAGCAATGAGGCCAGATCAATGAAACCAGGATACATCCTTTACCGTAAAAACTGGATCCAAACACAGCTGCCTGTGTGCGCTTGATCAATACTTTCTGATGTTATATGATATGCTACATATTAGCTAGGCTACATGGCCCTAACGTGTAAAGTTATACAAGCATTTGTACCAGTGCTTTTCACAAGTAGACTCTTGCAGGCCAGAGTATAGGAGTGATTCAACAACAACACAAAGACATATGAGAAGTGATCAGGACGAACAGAAAGAGGAAAAGGAAAAGAGAGATGAAGAGACCAGGAGGGTCAGAGCAGGAGGAAGAGGAGGAGATGAAGAGACCAGGAGGGTCAGAGCAGGAGGAAGAGGAGGAGATGAAGAGACCAGGAGGGTCAGAGCAGGAGGAAGAGGAGGAGATGAAGACATTAGTGAAGAAGAAGAAATATATGTGAGGAATAAAGATGAAGTGTCAGAAAGAGGGCCAGAGGCAGGGATCAGGAGGCAGATGAAACTCCAGCTGGACCACATGGTATGTTCTTATTCTCCTTATATATTCCATTACAGCAGCTCAATCTAGCAGCTCTTAGTATTGACTAATATTGATTGAAATGTGTTGCTGCACAGGTCACCTGTAGCTCTCTGAAGAGATGGCGGTGATGTCATTTGTGTACTTAATTATAATTAAGTACTTACAGTATGCAGAATTCTGAGTATTCTCTGAATCGGGTGCCTTTTGGGTTTTTATATCTTTGAAAAATGAAACCAAAATGTTTGGTCATAACATCTGGTAGTGGACTACTTACATGTTCCCACCTCAGGCACAAAATATAAATAATTACTAGGAATTTCCTTGAAAAAATGTAACAGGGTTGAAGTTTTTGACAAAAAGTAGGCATGAGACCTTGTTTAGCTAAGAAATGGCACCACATGGAAGTCAAGGACATTACAACATTGTAATATTTTGCAAAACTATTGTTTATTTTTGTAATAAACAATTATTTACTATTATTAATTCATACAACATAGTTGAAATGTTGAGTTTGTCAATCTTAATCTGAAAATACAAAAACTGAAATATAGGTAAGAGAAGAAACTGACACTTTTGTGATGTCATTCCCTCAATGCAGATCACACATGGACTGATCCACACACGGACTGATCCACACACGGACTGATCCACACACGGACTGATCCACACACGGACTGATCCACACACGGACTGATCCACACACGGACTGATCCATTATTTTAATAGGAGGGTAAATGGTACGGCGTGACGGGGTTGAAACAAAATGAGGGACAATATTGCAATTTCATAGATAATTCAAGTCTTTTTTCAGAATTGATTTTTGATCAGTTAAAGTTGACAAGCATATGATTATATTAGCAGCAACATTTTGGGATAATTGGCCATTTTGATTGGTTTGATATTAAATTAATATGTAATAATGCTTAGTGAGGACATGCAAATATGTCTGTCTAAGACAACCAATTTTTTTAAAAACAAAATATATATTTAATTTTACATTGCTTTAAAATACATGTTGTAGTTTCCTTTCATTTAAAATGGTTGAGGTAAGCTTGGGGGACTCAAAGGGCACCCGATTGTTTGTCTGAACACCTTGTTTCTCTTGTGCATTAAGAACACTTGTGTTAGGGCATTAATTAACAATAAATAGGTTATATACAGTATAAAATACCACGTACTGTCCGCCCTCCTATGCCACCCTGGCATGACCTCTTGCCCCCCCTTTGCCCCCCCATGTAAAATGTTCTAGAACCGCCACTGCTCATTGGTCATGGGCGCGTTCGTGTGTGTTGGAGGAGGGACTCTGTAAGGAAGTCTGAAGGAAGAGGCATATTTGTTCCGGTTGTGTACTTTCAAATTCTAGCGCACTCGAGCTGGTTTCTCCATTCTTACCTACCCTACCTTTAACTCTTTTTAGGGTGCAGCTATATGTTTTATTTCAAAGTGGGCCCATTTTAATAATATTTTTTTCCCCTTCAAATGTGCAGAGGACTCCCCAAGTGCTGTGTTTAATTTATTTTAAAGTAGGCCTGTGTATTCTTTTTAATTCTCCTTATAAGAGTTCTTTGTTTCTTATTAGAGGTTAACAGTTTTATATCATGTAATAAATAGCCTAATAAATGCAAAAAAACTGTAGTTTTTGTCTGATATAACAATAAAAAACTATGAAATATGTTTTGCGGCTCCAGACAAAAAAATGTTTTGGAAAAAGGAGCAAAATGGCTCTTTTGGTCAAAAAGGTTGCAGACCCCTGTTCTATACAATCAATCTTCTTGCAGTAACTAAGTCTAATTGTATATATTGTATGATTGTATATTGATTGCGACTCTAAACCTATCGAAAACATGTGTACTGAGGTATTAAATCAGCTAATAAGTAAGCTAATTTTCTCATATACTTCTATAAAAATGTTTCGCAGTCACTCCTAATTGTTTTAATGATAGACGAAAAACTACTAAGAAATCAACCTATTTCCTTATAGACTTTGCAGTGTCCTCCTGCTGGTCATTATTTCTGATTGCCGACTCCACCGGTTGCAAAAACAATGTCATGCAGTGGTAATTAGTTACATTTACTTCAGTTGTTCACCATTTTCTCTCCTGTATAACTCACTTTCAGAAAGAAAATAGACCTAAAATCCTATACGATGCTCCATGTTGTGTTTGAAAGAATCAATCGGTTGTGGACAGCTGTATTGATTTAAAAGAAATCAGACATATGTGACAGGGAGAAGTAAATGAATAATACAAAAGGTGTTTCCTGTCTAAACACATCTACAAGAAGATCTCCTAAATTGGACTTACTTCAGCCAGACTTAAAGTCTCTGGTACCATTGATCAGCCAAAAGTACCAAATACATCTCAAGAAAATATCATATAAAAGTCAGACTTTCCAATAATTACCTAGTTTTTACAATGATTAAATGTCTTAATGTTCATTTTAGGTGTCGTTTCTTCGTTACTGCTTTTCTACATACAATTTATTTGAATAAATTAAAAAACAACTTATAAATCAGAACATTTTCTCATAGACTTCTATGCAATCAAAGTTTTTTTTTTTTGCAGTGTCCCCCTGCTGGCCATTATTAGTCGTTGCAGACTCCACTGCAACGACGTCATGCAGTGCAAATGAGACTTTTTGATATGAAGTGCCATTTAAAAAAAAAAATGCAGAGTAGTGTGCCGACGTTCGTGAACTGTCAACGGGGGGGGGAGCTTGACGGTCATCAACTGTCAACGGGGGGCCCTCGTGAACGGTCAACTGGAGGGCGGGGGAGCCTCGCTGCGGGGGAGCTGTGGACCTCTGTCCCCTCGCAACTTACACGATGGCGTTTAAACACATTTAAATAAATAAAGGGCGGTGCCGACCGTCAGCGAACCGAGCCCGGTCGTCAACGGCCCGCTGGCGACCGGCTCGGTTCGCTGACAACCGGACGTACTGTGATTCTCCAGAACACACAGTTGGCCAGTCCGCCCCTGTGTAGTATATTATTTTAGATGACAGATGAGCAGATCGTCACTGGGCTTTCAACTAAAGACACAGCCACGCAAAAACTGCGGCATGTACAGCTGCTTATGGGTACTGCAATTTGTGAAGTGTGCTACGCCCCTAGTCGTTTCACCATGGAGGAAAGCATCAGAATGTCGACTGGAGTTAAAGAGAGCGGGGCCTAGAAGCTATCCTTCTGCGCTGCATTGCGTGCATGACTTCCTTCTGCAGGGGGAGACGCGCTCTGCAGGGGGAGACGCGCTCTGCAGGGGGAGACGCGCTCTGCCGGCGGTCTCGTTCAGGATCCGAAAATACAATTAAAATATTTTGCACACTTATTCCTAGTGTGACACTGGTTACGGTCCTGCATGCCAATGGTGGCACGCGTGCCTAGGGTTGCCGACCCCTGTTGTAGACTTTCCAATCATTACAAAGTTTATCTAATGATTAAATGTCTTGATGTTCATTTAAGGTGTAGTTTTTCCATTGTACTGCTTCTCAACAGACAATACATTTTAATTAATGGCAACAAACACTTGGTGACATCTGCTTCAGAAGGGTAAGGCAGTATATAAATAAACGTTACTTCCTAACACTTCTGTATATTCGTGAATAATTCATCCCTGTCTCGTTAAATCAAACACACAGCCAATCACACGCCAGTTCACCTGTCAGGTGACAACACTTCTTTCCTCTTTCACCACAGCGTTAGAGACGAGTGACGATGTGTTTACATGCCGTTTGATTTATTTTCAGTTTCATTAGCTCGACCTTATCGCGGTCTGTCCTCTGGTTTCTCCTTGTCTTGTTTTCTTTCTGTCAGCTCAGTTATTTTCATCTCCTTGCCTCGCTGCACACTTTCTTTGAAGCCGAGTAAATAAAAGACACACATTTAAAGCGCCTCGCCCCAAAAGAAGAGAAGAAGTGTTTGACAAAGGATAAGCTGTGATGTTTAAAATGTCACCCTTTGAGGTATAACAATGTGACAGAAAGTTAAAAAATAACGATTGTATTGAAATAAAGAAGCTTAATTTCATACTTTCTTTACAATAAATGGATGACTTGCAAGGCTTTCTTTTGGCATGATGTATTCAACGAGAAATCAAGACGTAGACGTCAGAACATAATACATATAAGCACAACATTTACAATATCTTTCTCAGTTCAGCTATGAGGAGGTTCAGAGAGTCGTTTTGAAATAGAGATTTTATTTGTAATCATTGGTTTCACGTTACTCTATGCTCTCTGACCAGAGTCCTGTAGTGGTTGATCATCCACGACCACAACTACCTTTTAAGGCGCCTGTAGAGGCTAAGCCAACGCTTTAAGCCTCTGAGGATCCGCTTAGGTTCCTACCTTTATACCCACAGTTAATTGGCTCCTTCAGCGCCGATACTTAACAAGGCCTTTTAAAATAGAAGCACAAGTACAACAGTCTGACCTCCGAGCTAGTATCATCAAAACTCATAAAAAGCAGCTAATTTCAAGAGGTACAAAGGTCTCCTTTCTGCTTTCTTTGGTTCAGTGTTCATTTCGTCAACGAAAACGATGACGAAAAATGTTCGTCAACGACCTTTTTTACACGACTAAGACGAGACGATGACGAGATAAAAGTAGATCCTTGATAACGAAAATTTTGACGAAATGTATATTTAGTTTTCGTTGACAAGACGGGACTAAGGTGTTAATGGTGGACTATCGGACATTCAAAATGCAGGATATTTCCCCCCAATTGTCCGTCTTGTCTGTCAAAATGCATCTTACGTTTCTAACTTGCAATATCATTATTTCCGCTCTCTTCACTCCAGAAGAGCGATCTCCCTGTGTCTCTCTCTGTGAGGGGGCGGGGCCTAACGCTCTCCCTCTCTCTCTCTGTGCGGGGGCGGGGCCTAACGCTCTCCCTCTCTCTCTGTGTGTGGGGGCGGGGCCTAACATACACACTGCAGCGGCGTGCACACAGATTTTTAAGAGCAGTAGTACCGTTAAAAACCTTAACGATACCCATCCCTAGATATTACACAAGTAAAGTGTTAAGAGAGTGAAATGTTGCTTTACGAATTCCAACACTTGATGCTGTCACCTTGATTCCAATTTCAGAAACCTGTATTTGCTGAAACTGGACTAAAACGTTTTGAGTTTTCGCCGACTACAACTGGATATTTAGGACTAAAATGTGACTAAAACTAATTTTCGTCTAAAGACTAAATCAAAAATAGCTGCCAAAATGAACACTGCTTTGGTTGCATCTATGGACTTAGATGTCAATTTTCAATCTTATTTACAATGTAGGAGCCAAAATGCTTGTTTTACCATTGCTTAGTATTTCTATTATTATCTTCATGACACCACCTTTAATTCTTATTGGCTATCACTTTCGGCAATTGTCCCGTGGGTGTGGGTTATTGGTATTTAGGTCACCTGTTGGATGCCGGTTTCAGTGTATGACGTTGAGGAGAGGATGAATTGCTGTGTGGTCCGGAGTTACATATTGTTTTGCGACTTTATTAAACACTGAACTCTAACTGACTACGGACTCTTGTATTGAACGAGTCACAGCGAAGAGTACGTTTTAGCCTCTCAGCGGTTTAGGGAGTTTTTGCGGCTACGTATAAGATAAACATACATGTGAACGAAAAGGCTAACAACAAAAAAACACATTAAGAAAAACCCTCACACTTACAGACCAAGGGACAGGAAGTGTGAAGATGTCATTTCAGGGTTTTAGGACTCACTGTAGTACAGTGCTTCTCAAAGTGTGGTCCGCGGACCACCGGTGGTCCGTGAGCGCCCCCTAGTGGTCCGTGAGTATATTGGTAAAATGTCACATTTTAAATGTATTAATTAATTTCAGTTTTCCGCACTCTCGCGGGAATATCTCCGCAATGGAGCGAGGTTAAGTTTCACTTTCGATTGCATGATATAGCCCAGCATAACACCTTCATCACACATGTTGCCACTTGTTTGTACCATTTTCAGGTGATTTATAATCTGTTCTAGAAAAACGATGTGTTTTTTTGATATTTGTGGAGTCAGGTGGTCCGTGAGTGTTTTTTTATCGGTTAAGTGTCCTTGGTATGAAAAAGTTTGAGAAACACTGCTGTAGAATTTAACAGATTCAGAAGTGCAACACAATGTGTGTTTATGTTTGTCTGAATATCAAGAGTGTGACTTGTACAAACACGGTCTTCTGTTTAAAGAGAATCGTCGTTTAATGCTTTTAGAAACACAGCTTCAAAACAGGCCAACGATTCTTAAAGGCACGAGCTAGAGAGCTGATTGGCAGCCCAGGGATTCCTTGCTGTATATTTCATTATATTTCTAAGAATTCTCAGTTTCTCTGCATGTTAAAAAAGCGCAAGAAATAAATAAGTCACCAGCGCGTAACACTGTGCTTCTGAACGCAGCTCTGCAGGATCAAACAGCGTCTGATTCCATCAACTGAGCAGAGAAGCTAAAAGTAAACACAATCTTTACAGGCGGCAAGCGAACGCATCGAGACCACAAAGAACGCCCGAATGCAGCCTCGTGAGACTTTACAACGCCAGAAGAGAAAGAGTTCAGCTTCAGCTACAACACACAGCGTCAGTCATCAGCCGCAGACACCTCGGGAACTCCAGTGGAACACAAATGAGTCGGGATGAAAGAGGAGGGGGAACACGAGGCTTTTGGCGAGAAACCGAGTCGGTCAGATTGATTGTAAATGTCAGCTACGGTACAGAAACATGACGGGGAGAGCTACAGAGGAAAGAACAACAGGTACAAAGAGAGAGGAGCTGCTGAAGTATTGATGGCGGAGAAAGTGGGTCGATAAAACAACGAAGAGCATAAACTCCAGAGGTTGTGAATAAACTATAATGTGAATGAAATATGAATGATGAAAAGCAGGTGAAGTAAAACTAGAAAGTGCTATTTCAGAAGAAACGTATGGAGGTGTGAAACAAAGGGGTTTCAGGACGGTTCTGTCGGAGGGAGGAAATGAAAAACAGAAGGACTTTCTAAAGGCCTGGAGAATACAAGCTCCACACAACAAAGACGATCAGAGGCTTACGAGATGTGGGGATTATAAATGCAAAGGTTATCTTCAGGGTGGCAGCGGAGTAAAGGTCAGGGTCGAACTTTCAAAGGATCGTTTCCCAATTCGACCTTTTGGCGGCCGAAGTCGTTCAACCCTAGATATGAAATGAAAAGCATGCATTGTGTAATTTAAACATCGTGCATTTCAAAACCTTTACTTTCAATAGCTCAAGGCTCAAGGTTCTTTATTGGTCATACGCACATAGCTACAGAGGAGTTATGTCGATGACAATCTTAGGTCTTAGGTTGGCTTCTCCAACAGTGCAACACAATAATACAGAAAAACAGAAAAATATAGTGCAAGTAAATATTAAAAAGTAAATACAAAAAGAAAAATTGTTTAGACAAAGCAAGTTATTGGAATATGATATATTATACCAATGCTTCTCAAAGTGTGGTCCGCGGACCACTGGTGGTCCGTGAGCGCCCCCTAGTGGTCCGTGAGTATATTGGTAAAATTTCACATTTGATATAAATAAATACATTTAAGTTTTCCGCACTCTTACGGGAATATCTCCGCAAGGGAGCAAGCTTAAGTTTCACTTTCGATTGCATGATATAGCCCAGATAAACACCTTCGTCAAACATTTTGCCACTCGTTGGTACCATTTTCAGGCGATTTGTAATCTGTTCTAGAAAAACGATGTGAATTTGGATATCTGTGGAGTTAGGTGGTCCGCGAGTGTTTTTTTATTGGTCCTTGGTATGAAAATGTTTGAGAAGCACTGTATTAGATAATAGATAAATAATGACTAAGTAGCAGATGGATGTTATGGATGTTGTTTCAGCAGGTCAGGTGTTTAGCAGTCTTATTGCCTGTGGGATGAAGCTGTCTCTGAGTCCGGTGGTTGCTGTCCGGTTGCTGCGGTAACGCCTGCCAGACGGAACAGCTGATATTTAATAGATGACACGGCTTGTGCGAGGAACAGCTGACACTTGAAAACACTTGGGTTTTAATGATGCTGTCCAACAACATCATCTGGGACCCAAAGCATGCTCTGAGAGAGAATCTGAACTGCTACCATCTGATGGAGATTCAATAAAGTCCGACTGAAGCATCCTTTGTGCTCCAGTCGGTCCTCTCAGTGAACACAGAGCTACAGATCAGATGCACGCTGAAGGCTCTTTGAGCATCTCTCACTGATTGTGCTGGTATGTTCAATGTTTGTTGTTCATGTGTTGTGTCTTGGTATTTGTCTGTTGATGTTAAACGTGGAGCTGCTGTGATGCACGGAGCATTTCAGTCGTGATCTGAACATTAAAGTAATATCGTATCGTAACTGAGAAGTATTGCGTGGATTACATTAATGCTCGAACGGTTAGCTAAAGTTAGAGATGTTGATTGTTTAATGAATAAGTGAGATGGAAAAGCCACTAGAAAAAATGAAGTTTGCTTGAGAAGAAAAGTTGGTTTTGGGAAACATGTGTTATTTTGTGAAACTTCATTGGACAGAGAGAGGGGTCTACCCTTTTTTTAACACAACTCTTCTACACAGATCGTCATTTTGCAACACAGGTTTAACTTGTAGCCTATAGTCGAATTAAGTAGCACAAGGACAACATGACCACGAAAGAAAGTTGTGCATGTATCTGGGAATTTGCATGGGGAAGAGCAGCGGTAACTAAATCAATATCGAATTCTCTGAACAGATATTACGGCCAAATACAAATCCTATGAGGTCACGGGCGTCGAGTGCATCAGCTACAAAGACCAGTTGATTCAAACTGTTTCATATTCCAGTCTTAAGTCAAATGTTACATTATAAAAACACTTATTAAACTCTCACTGACCTGTTGTTGCTCTTGGCTTCCTGCGAGTACAGGAAGTGCTCCTGGTGGACGGTGATGTAATGCGTCGGGAGCTGCTCTGATTGGTTCTTGCTGATGGTCACAATTGGGTATCCCATCTGCAGAGTCCACCTGTCCATCATCTGTCCAATGTCGATCTCCAGACCCTCAGAACGCATGGCCTAGAAAAAATAAACATAACGAGGTATGAATAATAAATGAGCACTAACTTACACCAATTAATCAGTGGTTACATTATTTAAAAGGTCGTTAACCATCATCAATAACGTGGTATCGATAAAAAGCCCAAAGTCACTCCCTTAGAGAACGATGAGTAAATTAGGGCTCTGATTGGCTGGCAGCTCGTTAAAAAGGCTGTCTGACTTCCACTAACGAGGAAGAATCCAATCAAACCGACATTTTTTTCCCGGAAGCTTCCTATATGCAGGACGAACGAGGAAAACAACCTCGCCTCCACCTGTCAATCACGTCACCATGGCAACAGGACTTCTTCTCTGTCTCTTTCTCATCAAGCCGGTCTTAACGAGCGTCTTTCATTACCGGCGCTGCGTTACATTATGAATGGCCTCTATAAGTCTGGCTGCTTCATCTAAAGAGCTGCAGGTTTCAAACCCCCTGCTGTGAAGCAAGGCATTCACACTGCATGATGAGAGGTGCTGCTACCGAGAAGCCTTTGAGCCAAGGGAAGGGTTGATGGTTCAATTAACTTTTTATAATCTTTGTGTCTTAATGCTTTTGATGTATTCTGTAAAGCACTTTGAATTGCCATGTGCTGAAGAAATAAACGTGCATTTGGGTTAGGGTTTAGGTTACTAACCGTAACCCTGGTTCTTTAGCTATAGTTTGTTAATACCTTTGTCATTAATTACGAAGACGAATCCAATCAAACAGACTTTTTTTTTTCAGAGGAAGCTTTAATTTTGTATTTAAATGTCTTGTATTTCTATACCTGTCTTATCATATTAGTCAATTGGAGCTCTGATTGGCTGGCAGCTTGTTAGAAAAGCGGTTTTAGTATTACGGACATCACTGACGAATATTAATCCAATCATACTGTTTTTGTTTTTCCAGAAACATTCTTATTTAAGACCTGACTTTAGGTTACTAACCGTAACCCTGGTTCTTTAACTATATTTTGTTGTCAATACCTTAGTCATCACTTACGAAGAAGACAGAATTGTATACCTGCCTTATCATATTCCTGCTTGATTAGAGAAAACAATTAGTAAATTAGAGCTCTGATTGGCTGGCTGAAACATTCATATATTATGTACCTGTCTCATCGTATTTCAGCTTTTTCTCATTTGTATTTTCATGGCTTTTAATTGTTTTCTACGTATTCTAATTTAATTGTAATAATGTGTTTTTTTCAGTTTATTTTAATGCTTTTCTGTAAAGCACTTTGATTTGCCTTGTAGTTGAAATGAGCTGTGGAAATAAACTTGTCTTGGGATTAGGTTACTAACCGTAACCCTGGTTCTATTTTGATTCAAATGATTGTACAACTATTGAATCGTTAAGATCTACCACAACATTGGAATTGTAAAGTGCCATTTTTGTATACATATTTGTATCTGTTTACCCTCCATTCATAAGTAAATTATTTTGAGAGTGTTATTTATTTGACAAAGTGTGCGATCCTAATGTTTATTGAAGGGTTTCACCTGAGTCAGTTTGCTCCACAGGTCGTCTCGGGCTGCGTTTCCATACATGTGACTGAGCAGATAATCCTGGAAACAAAATAGACGAATACACAGAGATTAGAAACAGCATGTGACAGGAAATAGGGATGGGAATTTGAAAGCAAATGTATATTCGAATATTCGACTGGGTAATACAATTTTTTTTTTTACCCAATTTTTTTCCAATAATTTTTGGAAATACATACATGTTCAAATAAGTGTAGAAACCAAGTCGAATTTGTCAAATGTATTGAACTGGTGATCACAGTTTGACAGCTATAGGCCTACAGCTTTCATGTGCGAAGGCGATTCACAATCAGGCCAGCTGTAGAGAAGACCCTCTCAGCTGGAACGGAGGTTGCCAAGCAGCGCTTATTGTTGTTTAGGCTGGCCACTCATGTGTCGCGAGTGTTGACAGGGGGTGGGGGAGCACGCTCATGAACTGTTAGCGCCGGAACCTCGCAACGGCTGCGGAGGGCATTTGCGCCACATTTGGGCATAAGATGAGGTTTGAGTCTGCGTGATCTGCGTGTAGGGAGGGGCAGCAGCCATATCATTAGCTAGAGCTAGATCTGATGGATTTGGACATAAACGCGAGTGAAGTATAACCGGAAGCGAGAGAGAGAGATCAGCACCTGCAGCTCTGCCCGCTGTGAGGGACCGGTGAGTGGAGAAAAACACACCTTTAGACGTCAACTAACACATTTAGCTATGGCACTGTCGCATTGAATTTAATTATTCAATTTGATAATATGTAATCAACTTAGGCATCACTCCCAAAAAAAATAAAATATTCATAACTCATATTCGAATACATGAATAATTTCGATTCATCGATTAATCGTTCCCATCCCTAGAAATGACAGCTTTTAGTTTCCAGTGACTTTGGATTAAAATGTCTGTCGTACCAAACAACATTTTCTCTTTTGCACATGTTACACAAGAAGTGTAAATGTCATGCATATTAAAAAGAGGGATGTGCAAGTGACATGTCTGTTTCCTTTTGAAAACGTTTCAAAGCATATTTAAAAAGCGTTAAGTGTTGGAAATGATGTGTGTTTAAGTCTCAGTGACACGACATGTCAGGGGTGCAGTGAGTCTTATCACAAGAGAAGAAGACGTCTCAAAGAGAGTCTCAGTTCAAAAGACCTGGAAATCAGCAGCGACGTGTGTGTGTGTGTGTGTGTGTGTGTGTGTGTGTGTGTGTGTGTGTGTGTGTGTGTGTGTGTGTGTGTGTGTGTGTGTGTGTGTGTGTGTGTGTGTGTGTGTGTGTGTGTGTGTGTGTGTGTGTGTGGTTTCATCACTGCGGTGGGGTGTGGGTCATAAAAGCTCAGGGATGTTGGTAGGATTTATAATAAAACTGGAAAAAAGAAGTCAGAGATAACACGAGACACCTGCTGAGAAAAAAGCGCTTGTGTGTGTGTGTGTGTGTGTGTGTGTGTGTGTGTGTGTGTGTGTGTGTGTGTGTGTGTGTGTGTCAGCCAGTGTGTGTGTGGAGGTAGATAAGCTAAGAAGCTCTTTATATGATCAAGATGACACACGTGATAACAACTCAGAGTGTGTGAGACTCTCACCTTCACTTAATCTGATAAGAACAGAAATAAAACACCACACACACACACACACACACACACACACACACACACACACTGATCCGACACACACACAGGTTCAGCAGCATGATACACATAAACCGTCTGATAACAGGTGTTCTGTGAGATATGTGTGAGCGGTAATAATTTAATTAAAATAAATTGAGATATGAATGGAGCTGGAATGTGTTACTGGCTGGTATTGAGGAAAACTCTTCACACATCTAAGGATAATATGAATTAATATTGTATATTTATAATATCACATTTATTTTTGTATTTTATTATCTATATTTTCAGACTTTTACAAATATATATATTTTTAGCTCAGTTTAAATAAGTGTTACTAAAGCTTAATTATTGTTTAAATATCATAAATCATTAATGTGGTTAATGATAATGAGCCTGTTCAAGACAAAATATTCAGAAAGCTAAAATAAAATAAAATGTATTCAGGCAGCAAGTTGTGTGATGTAATACTTAACACATTGTGGCCTATATGGTCCTGTAAAACACACACACACACACACACACACACACACACACACACACACACACACACACACGCTCGATCAGCAGTGTTTTATATAGCATTGTGTTTTCACTGTGTTCCAGTTCACTGCCTGAAAAAAATCAGGACATAGTGTGTGTGAAAGTGTGTGTGTGTGTGCATGTGTGTGTAATGAACACAATCTATATTTAACCCACTTTCACCTTGCATCATATTACATCATTTTTATAATATCCAGCGACTGTAAGCCTGTTTTGTGAATTCAAATCATTTCTGTAAAATAAACTCCTAATTTAATGTTGCTGCTCCGATGAATTACCACAGAGATGTTTAGCGGATACACACAACTAAACGGTACATAATGCATTAACTGATGTTGTTATATCTGCTCTGTTCTCTAACACTCATTAGGCTCCCAAAGTTCCGGAACACAGTGACATCACTACGGAACCCTCGCGCTGCTATTGGCTAGTGCTCCAACACATTGTACGTGATAGGCTAAGGCGACACTACTAAAGTAGAGACACTACACACTGATATACACCTGAACATCAGCAGGAGAGGACTCTTTAAAGTAGAGACACTACATACTGATATACACCTGAACATCAGCAGGAGAGAACTCTTTAAAGTAGATACACTACATACTGATATACACCTGAACATCAGCAGGAGAGGACTCTTTAAAGTAGAGACACTACATACTGATATACACCTGAACATCAGCAGGAGAGGACTCTTTAAAGTAGAGACACTACATACTGATATACACCTGAACATCAGCAGGAGAGGACTCTTTAAAGTAGAGACACTACATACTGATATACACCTGAACATCAGCAGGAGAGGACTCTTTAAAGTAGAGACACTACATACTGATATACACCTGAACATCAGCAGGAGAGAACTCTTTAAAGTAGAGACACTACATACTGATATACACCTGAACATCAGCAGGAGAGGACTCTTTAAAGTAGAGACACTACATACTGATATACACCTGAACATCAGCAGGAGAGGACTCTTTAAAGTAGAGACACTACATACTGATATACACCTGAACGTCAGCAGGAGAGGACTCTTTAAAGTAGAGACACACATACTGATACACCTGAACATCAGCAGGAGAGGACTCTTTAAAGTAGAGACACTACAAACTGATATACACCTGAACATCAGCAGGAGAGGACTCTTTAAAGTAGAGACACTACATACTGATATACACCTGAACATCAGCAGGAGAGGACTCTTTAAAGTAGAGACACTACATACTGATATACACCTGAACATCAGCAGGAGAGGACTCTTTAAAGTAGAGACACTACATACTGATATACACCTGAACATCAGGAGGAGAGGACTCTTTAAAGTAGAGACACTACATACTGATATATACCTGAACATAAGCAGGAGAGGACTCTTTAAAGTAGAGACACTACATACTGATATACACCTGATCATCAGCAGGAGAGGACTCTTTAAAGTAGAGACACTACATACTGATATACACCTGAACATCAGCAGGAGAGGACTCTTTAAAGTAGAGACACTACACACTGATATACACCTGAACATCAGCAGGAGAGGACTCTTTAAAGTAGAGACACTACATACTGATATACACCTGAACATCAGCAGGAGAGGACTCTTTAAAGTAGAGACACTACATACTGATATACACCTGATCATCAGCAGGAGAGGACTCTTTAAAGTAGAGACACTACATACTGATATACACCTGAACATCAGCAGGAGAGGACTCTTTAAAGTAGAGACACTACATACTGATATACACCTAAACATCAGCAGGAGGGGACTCTTTAAAGTAGAGACACTACATACTGATATACACCTGAACATCAGCAGGAGAGGACTCTTTAAAGTAGAGACACTACATACTGATATACACCTGAACATCAGCAGGAGAGGACTCTTTAAAGTAGAGACACTACAAACTGATATACACCTGGACATCAGCAGGAGAGGACTCTTTAAAGTAGAGACACTACAGACTGATATACACCTGAACATCAGCAGGAGAGGACTCTTTAAAGTAGAGACACTACATACTGATATACACCTGACATCAGCAGGAGAGGACTCTTTAAAGTAGAGACACTACATACTGATATACACCTGAACATCAGGAGGAGAGGACTCTTTAAAGTAGAGACACTACATACTGATATACACCTGAACATCAGCAGGAGAGGACTCTTTAAAGTAGAGACACTACATACTGATATACACCTGATCATCAGCAGGAGAGGACTCTTTAAAGTAGAGACACTACATACTGATATACACCTGAACATCAGCAGGAGAAGACTCTTTAAAGTAGAGACACACATACTGATATATACACCTGAACATCAGCAGGAGAGGACTCTTTAAAGTAGAGACACTACATACTGATATACACCTGAACATCAGCAGGAGAGGACTCTTTAAAGTAGAGACACTACATACTGATATACACCTGAACATCAGCAGGAGAGGACTCTTTAAAGTAGAGACACTACATACTGATATACACCTGAACATCAGCAGGAGAGGACTCTTTAAAGTAGAGACACTACATACTGATATACACCTGAACATCAGCAGGAGAGGACTCTTTAAAGTAGAGACACTACATACTGATATACACCTGAACATCAGCAGGAGAGGACTCTTTAAAGCAGCTTTTTGAACATTAAAGCATATGTCACCAATAAAAAAAAATGTGTCACCTTAAATGACTTGTTGCTTCCTCTCTGAGTCGTGTTTCATCATTTTCAAACCCAGTGCGGGTTTTCTGCAGTTTATTGGACTTTAAACTTCCCTAAGTAAACCCAAATTGAGATGAAAACTGTATTTCAAAGGAGCTGATGGTACCTCATTAAACTGGAATTGGATTTTCTCATATTCTGCAAACATTACTAAACCTCTGAAAACACTTCCTGCAGCAGGATTTACATTTTATGATTTCTATGAAAAGAGGGTTTAGATTAGATGAGCGTAAAGTGGGAAATGAAATCAGGTTTCCAGCTGAAAGTGTGAAAAGCAGTAAAGTGCATGTTAATGTACATATACTGTTTATAGTGATATATATAGAAATGTATTCATTGGGATAAACCCCTTGAGATGCACCATCTCGTTTTCAAGGGGGTCCCGACAATAGCAACAACTTACAGACATACATAAACAAAAAGACAAAAATCAAAACATGACACACAAGACAAACCACATACAGTCTGTTGAGTAAAATTCAAGCAATGCACACAATCATTACAATTTGAGACAGTCGAGCAAATCAGTTTCATCAATATCAGTTTCATCAATATCAGTTATAACAAGTACAGACCAGTTGAAAGTGAGATAACAATGCATGTTTAAATAAACCCAATGATGCAAAAGATCTAATAGCAGCAGGTAAAGTATTCCAGTCAGTTGGGGCTTTGAACATGAACGCTCTTCTGCCAATACATTTTTTGGCAGAGGGGACGGAGAAATAAATCTGAACAGAATGTCTAACTTGATGAATTGGTGAGTAGGGTACGAAATACTGCTTTAAATAAGGGGGATAGTTAAGATACATGCATTTAAATATCAGCTGGAGCCAATGCGTGTGTCTTCTTACATTTAAAGAAGGCCATTTAAGTTGGTTATACATTGTGCAGTGATGTGTACGAAAAGGACAACCAAGAACAAATCTGCATAGTCTGTTGTAGGCTATGTTGAGTGGAGCAAGATCTGATTTATGTGCATTTTGGTAGACACATCACAATAGTCCATAATCGGAAGAATAAGTTGAGAAGCAATTCTCTTTCGGACACTGAGCGTAAAACAATTGCGAGAGCGGTGTAAAACACTGATTCCGTAATTGACTTTTTGTATTACATGCTTTATATGTAGTTTAAATGAAAGTTCAGAGTCTAGCCATACACCAAGATATTTAAAGCTATCAACTTTATGCAGAGAAGTGCCATCCTTACATGTTATTACTACATTAGGTTTGGATTGAGCTTCTGCCTGGTACCAAAGACCATGGTATAAGATGTTGTTTTGTTAAGCAGTAGTTTATTGTGTGGTAGCCAGTCCTGTAAGATATTAAATATCATATTATGAAATATATATAATTCAAAAGCAAGAGGTGGATATAAATAAAGAAGATCTACATTATTAACATACAGTACATATCCTGGAAACCTCATGGTCTTTTTCAAACATATTTACACTATCTTCTTTTAAATTTGGATCATTTGGATCAATTTAACTCGTTGCAGTGCAGAAAAAAGCTTTGAATTGCATTTAGAAAGCGCAAAAACTAAAATATGATTATATTAATATAGAAAATGTGGAAACTTTATTGGGTCTGATAGAAGGGGTAACTAGTATTTATGATTATAGTATTTAGAAAATACTTGCTACAGTCATAAATACTGTAGTAGCAGTAAAACTTGCCCCTAAAATCCATTTTGTCACTTATATCTGTATACTCAGGAAGCTCCAAACGGTCAGGGTTTAGCCAAAATATTACCACACACACACACACACACACACACACACACACACACACACACACACACACACACACACACACACACACACACACACACACACACACACACACACACACACACACACACACACACACACACACACACACACACACACACACACACACACACACACACACACACACACACACAGAGAGCTTGGCGACTGAGCGATATCTGAACCTCTGTATGCACAGCTGGAGGATGTTTACTTACATTGAGTCCTCTCTGAAACAGCGTCTGTCCCATCACGTTAGCCAGCATCCGGATCAACGCCGCCCCCTGCAGGGAGCGAAGGAAACACACTTTAAAACACAACAACAAACAAACTCATTGGGGATCGCTGCAGCTGTTGTGTCGGATTGGAAACATGTCTTGATTTAGGAGTAAACCCTAGCATGGAGAAACACACTTTTAAATCACAAAGAAACTTGCTTTTAATTATTA
Organism: Gymnodraco acuticeps; assembly: GCF_902827175.1. Taxonomy (NCBI): domain Eukaryota; kingdom Metazoa; phylum Chordata; class Actinopteri; order Perciformes; family Bathydraconidae; genus Gymnodraco; species Gymnodraco acuticeps. The sequence goes on from NW_022992019.1 coordinate 42,476, forward strand.
TGTGACACTCTGAATGTGAATTTTAGCTGTTAGCCACGAGCTAGCTCAGCCAATTACAAAAGAAATGCCTAAAAGTTTACTGGCTAGCTAGCTTGTTAGCTTGGAAAACATTGGAAACATGTCTTGACTTGGGAGTAAACCCTAGCATGGAGAAACACACTTTCATAAACAATACCTCACTAAAATATGCTTTAAATTATTAACGCAACACTACTCAGTTTGTTTGGGATTGTTTTTATTATTTCTCCTGTTGCATGGACTCGCAAAATATCTTGACTCTTGAGGTAACCCTAACCCCAGAACAAGAAAGACACTTAAATTAGTATGTGACATTCCTCCATTAATTTATTTGGGAATGTTTAAAAACGTGTTTAAACTCTGAATGTGATGTTTTGTTTTTCAGTTTTTAGCAATTACACAAAACTGCCTAAAAGCTGACTGGCTACGTAGCTTGTTAGCTTGCAAGTTAAATAAACTAGTCCTTAATTTAAATGTATGCCATTAGAAGGTATCTCGAATCCTGATCCTAATCCCGATTCAGAATTAATTTAATACATTTGGATGACACCTACTTTTTTGTATGCGATCCAGTCAAAGACACGGTCGATATCCGCCGCCTGCGCCACTTCCTGGGAGATCGGGTGGGAGGAGTTAAGGCCGTCCAATAGCATCACCTCATGGAGGACATCCGTCAGGAAGCGCTGTTTCTCCTGAAAACACACAAACAGGGACTTTGTGTTGACATTCATTCTCTGGAGGCTAACACTTTACATTTCTAACCTCATTTTAACCATAACAACGGAGCCAGATGTTGTCCCCTTATGGTTGGTTAGTCCCTGCAACGTTGGTGTGTGAGCTGGTCATTGGTCCCCACAATGTTGGTGATAATATCTGAATTTTTTTGAGTTTTTCTTCCAGTTCAGCCTTACATTAAATCCACACAAAGACAGGGAATCTAGTGCATATGTGTGTCTCCATATAGTAGCTGTTAAAATGCAATTATGGTCATATCCCATCAAATCCCAGGTCAAATATAATTTATAAAAAAAAATGTTTCCCTCTGTATAGTTTATGTTCTGATTTTATGTAATGCGTCTTTGAGCATTAGGAAAAGCGCAATACAAATCCCATGTATTATTATTATTATTATTATTAAATGAAGGTTAGAGGGATATATCGTCTTTAGTGATCGTAATGTTATGTTAAATAATCTTGTGTCTTGTCTTAAAACTCGTCATTGTTGATGTTGCATGTGGAGCTGCTGGGATGCAAGGAACATTTCAGACTTGATCTGACAGTAAATGATTATCATATCGTACATGCACAACCATTGCAAAGAAGCAGTATTTGGCAAACAAAATCTTAGATCTCAGGCACCTTCCAACCATTAACCTATAAAGTAAAAATATGGGTCTAAAATGTTAGATATTAGTGTTTAAATACAGAAAATAAGAAACAAATGAACAGATTGTTGTCCCCATAATGTAAAGCATATTAAAAACATGCTTTACCCTAAAAAAGGGACCTGGATATCTGTCTCCATATTTTGGAGCTGGTTGAAACAGTATTGGTTTTCACAAAGTGATTGAAAATCTTCACAACATATTTTGGCCGATGGTGTTTGATTTTCTTCCAGCTCAGATTTTGCCAGACTTTAATTAAGTATTTAATTATTTTTGGCAAAAAAAAGTTGGTCAACAAACTGTCATTTAGCGGAGCAGTTGGTAAACAGAGGTTTAGATGTGTAATTAAACGGGTTAATCCTTATTGTAATCTTGTTCTCCCATTTATTCCCATGATTATTTCCCTAACCGTTTTCCTCATTGTTTCCGATCTTTTCCTTACTTTTTCCTTTATATTTCCTGTTCTACTTCCTCTTTTTTCCCGTCTTACTGCCTCCGCTTCTTCTCATTACTCCTTTTCATACTTCCTCTCCTCTCCTCTCTTGGTTCAGGTTTCTAATATACATCGGCAAACATGTCGAGCTGTAACGAGCTCGGTCTAAATTACCCCCGGGATCAGGCTAAATCCGGAGAAGCACAGCTATGTCTAATTCATGCATTACAATGTTTACTATGGAGATTTGGTTTTAATGAACCTCTATCTAGTTAAGCAATAGAATTGTAGACTTATTAACTTCTAGTCGGTAATGAACTGACTGAACAGGAACTTTTTTTTAAATTACGTTTCTGCTGGGTTCTGGCTAATTCCTCGTAATTCGTGGCTCAAAATTGTTTATTAAGTAGATTTGATTTTAATGAATATAAATCCAGTCAAACAAAAGTTTCACTGCAATTTAAATTAGTTATGAACAGTAGAAATCAGGGTTTAGATTTTACACTGTCTGCTGGGATCGGGCTACTTCTTGGCAGGTGGGTGGACTTGTTGAATATAAATTAGTCCGAAATTAAGAATACACATAGAAAATATTTTTAACAGTATCTTCTGGGATCTGGTTAATTCTTGGTCCGGTGTGGCTCATGTTGTTTATCAAGACTTTATTTTGATGCGATATAACAGTTTTTAATACAACATTTCCATATGTTACTGGGTCAGTTGGGATCGGGTTGCTTCTTGATAGGTGGGTGGACTTTCAAGAAATAGGTCTTGTTGAATAATATACTTTAAATTAATCTGAAATTAAGAATACACATAGAAAATGTTAAGAATCTGGCTAATTCTTGGTCCAGTGGGGCTCAACTTGTTTATCAAGATTAGATTTTCTTGCGATATTAGACTTTTTATGAACATTAAAATGCAAGATTTAGATGTTACATGTCTGTTGGATCATGCTACTTCTTGGAAGATGAGTTGACTTGCATGAAATGGATTTTGTTGAACTGACTTGAAGAAGAAATGTTTAAAGTACTATTCTGTGTTTCAGAAACTTCAGCATGTCCACATGTTGAGGGTTTTTAAGGTAGTCTGAAGACGTTCTCCCAGTAGTAAAAGTACAGCTGAATTTCCTAATTTAAAACCACATGTTTATTAGGCTCTGTTTTTTACAGCAGGACACACTGCCTAATTGAGCCCGATGTATTCCTCAAATTCGTTCCCTTTTTCACATTTGTATCTGTCTCTGCTTTATATTGTCCTGTTTGTCCATGCTAAGTCATTGTGTTTGAATTAGATCAGCCATTCTCCCTGTGACACAGTACTGGTCTGGGCAGTCTAATGTATTTTACATAAAAACAAGTATATTGTGGAGCTCTCTTGTACTCCGCTCACTGAACACACACCATTAGCATTAGAGAGTGTCTGCTTCTCACTTCTAATGGGCCATTGGTGTGTCATTGTCCCGCTCAGACCTGGCATTAAGATGCGTCTCAGCATGCGTCTCCAGAGACCACTTGTGTTCAGATCCCCCTCTATATGCAAATAAACACACAGTACATTTGTGCATGCAGAGAATGCTGAGAGTTGTTTCTAACCAGTGGAGGCGGCAATGCAAATCAAAAGCGTGCAACTGTGAGGTTTGTCGTGATACAGCCAAGACAATGGGTGGACAATAATAATCAGTCCAGTGTCGTAATGGTTTCTGAGAGCCTGGCAGTATAAGAATAAAGTCAGGAAACTCGTCATGTTGTGAATTGTATTTATCATGTGCTTTTCAGACTGGATGGTAGAGAATCCGCTTTAGGATCTTGATCTTGTCGCCCTGGGGTTTAAGTAGATGGAAATGTCTACTGGCTGAATAAATGCAAATTGGCCCTTCAATAGTGCTTTTCTCTGTCAGACAGTTTATAGATTCTTTATCTTCACAGTTATCTGTATATTTGTCTTACTCTGTAATGCTTGTTTATTTCTATTTCTTTTAGATGTTTATATGTTAGAATGGTTTCTTTCTACTCTTTTAATGCCTTGTTTTGTTTTAGGCTGCTGCAACAATTTGTTTTTGCAAATTGGGATTAATAAAGTACTTCTTATCTTATCTTAACCAGCAAGGCAACAGTTAACTGAAAAGTCCAGTGTCAAACAAGCAATATAGAAGCAATACCTGGCAGACCTCAACGACACAGGAAGACGTCTTTTTGGTGCATAAGCCCAGGGCCGCCTTAATGCACCAAAAACCAACATACTAGTGTTCTGTGACCATTTCAGTACTGGAATCGTAAACACATCATTTGAGATGCCGTAATTAAAGGTTTTGGAGACCTGGTACACCTGTGCTCCACACTTCAATTTGAAGAAGCACCCGTCTTTGTTACATAAAATACCCAAACCATGAAGAAAAAACTTCTTGAATATTGTCTGTGAATGTGAAACTAAAAGCTGCCACTCTGCTGCAGAACAACAGGGCAGACAGAGTCTCTCAGAGCCTCTCAGCTGTGAATATGATTCACTGTGACCTTGGAAGATAATCCGGGCTCTTCAAAGGCACTTTGTTAAGAACATCATAAAGGCTTTTTCGGAAGCACTGCTAAAGCCTTGTTTTGTTTTAGGCTGCTGCAACAATTTGTTTTTGCAAATTGGGATTAATAAAGTACTTCTAATCTTATCTTAACCACCAAGGCAACAGTTAACTGAAAAGTCCAGTGTCAAACAAGCAATATAGAAGCAACACCTGGCAGACCTCAACGACACAGGAAGACGTCTTTTTGGTGCATAAGCCCAGGGCCGCCTTAATGCACGGGCTGACCTGGGCTGAAGCCCAGGGGCCTACGGAGATCGGGGGCCTATCATGAGCCAATAACAAATTGTTTTATTTTAATTTTAAATAAACAAAGTCTTGGCTTTTAGACTATGAAACTTTTATTTCTAAAATCACACGATAAATAAATGTTTGAAGCTTGTAAAGGAAAGAAGACAGCTCTCCTTCGTCACTCTGCTGTTCCGCAGCGCCGCCCCCCCCTCCCTCCGGCTGACATTATGAATGTAAGAGTATAGTAATCATAGATAACACGGCAGGGTCCGTTACAGTTTGTTTTCATCTGATTTCAATTAAACAAAGTCTTGGCTTTCAGAATATTAAACTTGTTTCGGCAAATTCAGAAGATAAATACAGCTTTGAAGCTTCGGCATAAT
>NW_022992020.1:0-75777 GCF_902827175.1 Gymnodraco acuticeps
AGAAGAAGAAGGAATGAATAGAAAAGAAGAAGAAGAAGAAGTAAGAAGAAGAAGAAGAAGAAGAAGAAGAAGAAGAAGAAGAAGAAGAAGAAGAAGAAGAAGAAGAAGAAGAAGAAGAAGAAGAAGACAGACGGACAGGAAGTAAACGCTAACGGGAACAGCAGAAGAAGACAGACAGGAAGTAAACACTAAAGGCAACAGCAGAAGAAGACAGACAGGAAGTAAACACTAACGGGAACAGCAGAAGAAGACAGACAGGCAGTAAACACTAAAGGCAACAGCAGAAGAAGTCACACAGGAAGTAAACACTAACGGGAACACTGTATTGGGCTATGGCAGCGTTTAAAAACTTTAATAGTTACAGAAAACCTCAATTGGTTAAAAGAAACCAAGAAAATTATCGTATTGGACAAATGTCTGTTTCTCTTGCCAGAACAACCTCAGTTTTTTCAAGCTACATTTTTCAGAGTTTCACTGACGGTTTTAGGGTCTGTGGTTAGAGAGGAACCTCTATCATGTTAGGAGGACACAGCTGAGTGGACTATATATATTAAAAGTCATAAAAAGGTCGATATTGGTCTGGTAAATCACTATAGGAGACAATGCCGTGTTAATCCTACAGGATAGCCAATCATGAATCTTTTAAGCACCACTGGGCTTTGGGACAATGGTGGATACCGTCTGATTGGCATGAATATCACACCAATGCAAGCAGAAAAATATATACTATTCACCAAATATCATTCCTGGATCAACACTGCTTTTCATTGCTCGGGTGTCAGGAATCAGTTCGGCATCATCTTTTACATCTCCATATATAAGAAGATCTTAAATACGCGGTTCATGGTTGTGTAAATGTCAGCGGTGTTTTAGGTTTTGAAGCGCTTTGCTTCACATTTGAAAACCTAACTTAAGGGGATGAGACAATATATAAATGTCATTTAAAGCAAAATGCCAGAGTGTTCTTTTTATGGCTGACCTCTTCACTTTAGATATGTCACTCCTTTATGATGCCCACTTGTGTTAATCCTACCCATATATTTGCATAACTACAAAAAAGTACTGGAGCAGCTTTGAATAACATATCATTTGATGGTTTCACGTCCCATTGACGCACATCTTTCCAATCGATCAGCCTTTTCAAATTCAAATTTTAAAACTTCTGATTAGAGGAGAAAAATGTATCAAGCTTTGACCTAAATCTCCCTTATTCAGCTTCGACTTTCCCTTCTGCTTCTCCAAATGAGATTCAGTACTCACTGTAGAGTGCCCCTGACTTTGCATTTCATAAAGGCCATATTTTTATATTCAACAACAAGACTGGATCCAAGGATACTGTTTGTTTTTGACCTCATTTCCACCTTGTGTACATGGTCTGACTTTGAATAAGGGTTACATAATGGCAGACCTATGTATTTTTATACAAACGCAGATATTATGAGCTTGTTGGCCAGCATCTCCCTGGCTCACTTGACTAAAAGCCAATGGGATTTCTCCATGGGATTTTGGATTATTGCAGAATATATTCTCTGATCTAAACAAACAGATACTTACACATTTAGTTAAGCAGGATAATCTCCATGTACAGTATGAACACTACTTTAGGATTTCTGAAGTTAAAAGCTAATGTTGGGCTATAAAGGAACTACAGCACGGTCACATGGCTTCACGTCACCACCGCTAAGCTAAAGGCGGCTAATGTTGGGCTATAAAGGAACTACAGCACGGTCACATGACTTCACGTCACCACCGCTAAGCTAAAGGAGGCTAATGTTGGGCTATAAAGGAACTACAGCACGGTCACATGGCTTCACGTCACCACCGCTAAGCTAAAGGCGGCTAATGTTGGGCTATAAAGGAACTACAGCACGGTCACATGACTTCACGTCACCACCGCTAAGCTAAAGGAGGCTAATGTTGGGCTATAAAGGAACTACAGCACGGTCACATGACTTCACGTCACCACCTCTAAGCTAAAGGAGGCTAATGTTGGGCTATAAAGGAACTACAGCACGGTCACATGACTTCACGTCACCACCGCTAAGCTAAGGTGGCTAATGTTGGGCTATAAAGGAACTACAGCACGGGTCACATGACTTCACGTCACCACCAGTAAGCTAAAGGTGGCTAATGTTGGGCTATAAAGGAACTACAGCTCGGTCACATGACTTCACGTCACCACCGCTAAGTTAAAGGTGGCTAATGTTGGGCTATAAAGGAACTACAGCACGGTCACATGACTTCACGTCACCACCGCTAAGCTAAAGGTGGCTAATGTTGGGCTATAAAGGAATTACAGCACGGTCACATGACTTCACGTCACCACCGCTAAGCTAAAGGAGGCTAATGTTGGGCTATAAAGGAACTACAGCACGGTCACATGACTTCACGTCACCACCGCTAAGCTAAAGGAGAATAATGTTGGGCTATAAAGGAACTACAGCACGGTCACATGACTTCACGTCACCACCGCTAAGCTAAAGGAGGCTAATGTTGGGCTATAAAGGAACTACAGCGCGGTCACATGACTTCACTTCACCACCGCTAAGCTAAAGGTGGCTAATGTTGGGCTATAAAGGAACTACAGCACGGTCACCATGACTTCACGTCACCACCGCTAAGCTAAAGGAGGCTAATGTTGGGCTATAAAGGAACTACAGCACGGGTCACATGACTTCACTCACGTCACCACCGACTAAGCTAAAGGAGGCTAATGTTTGGCTATAAAGGAACTACAGCACGGTCACATGACTTCACGTCACCACCGCTAAGCTAAAGGAGGCTACTGTTGCGGCTATAAAGGAACTACAGCGCGGTCACATGACTTCACTTCACCACCGCTAAGCTAAAGGTGGCTATGTTGGGCTATAAAGGAACTACAGCACGGTCCATGACTTCACGTCACCACCGCTAAGCTAAAGGTGGCTATGTTGGGCTATAAAGGAACTACAGCACGGTCACATGACTTCACATCGACACCGCCTAAGCTAAAGGTGGCTAATGTTGGGCTATAAGGAATATAGCACGGTCACATGACTTCACGTCACCACCGCTGAGCTGTGAAAGTGTAAAATGTTGACTCATTCTTGCACCACTCTGAGAGATTATGGAGGAGCTAGCACAATACTAGCTTGACAACCCCTTTTTGGTCGAGTAACCTTTTTCATGCAAATCGTAGTAGTGTTGCTTGGTATGTGATACATCCTGCTGTGTTCAATTAGCATTTCCCCCATATTTACATAAGATATCAAGATACAAATCATAATTGAATACCACGTGTGAATGGAGTCTCTGTGTGTGACTGATCTCAATGGGTGTGAGAATATGACAACATCAGTATCACCTCTTCTCTAAAGCGGTCACAGTCTTAGGAGAGTTAACACACACACACACACACACACACACACCCACACACACACACACACACACACACCACACACACACACACACACACACACACACACACACACACACACACACACACCCACACACACACACACACACACACACACACCGCCCTGCCAGGCTATTCAGAAGCTGTTAGGATCTTCTTCAGATGTGACGAAAAAAAGACTCAAACTCTGAGAGACCTTTTGAGAATTCCTTTGAAAACCATTTTATAAAATCTGCTTCACTGTGACTGTGATTTCATTCAGTGTCATTACGTTCACACCATATAGTATTTTATTTTTTGTTGCAATGGATTGACTTCCTGTCGAGGGTGTCCCCCCTGCCCTCTGTGAAATGTATGCTGGGACGGGCACCATGACACTTTCCAAAAATAAATAAATAAATAAAACCCACTTCAGCAAATGAGTGACGAGCAGGATCTATAATTCCCAGGATCGTTGATCACATGCCTCACTGCGTTCAGGACGCTCTGCTGCGTTCAGGACGCTCTGCTGCGTCCAGGACGCTCTGCTGCGTTCAGGACGCTCTGCCGTGTTTGTGTTTCAGTGTTTCAGACGTGTGTACTCAGCACATTTACCATCGCTAATAACTGTTTACTTTCCTGTGACAATTATTTGTAGCTGCCGGTTTGATGATTGGAGAGATGTTTGCCCTGTCTGAGAGCTGATTTAGCTCAAAAATATAAATCAAGTGTTAAATAAAGCCTTGTGGGTGAGGACACATCAGCACATAAGGGATTTCTACACTCCCAGAGATCAATTAGGGAGGCTTAGAGAGAGAGGAAATATGACGACATATTCATGTTTTCTGTCTTTGTTTTCTTAAGAGCCCGGCTTAATTTAATCGTTTTTTGGCATTAAACATTTTGGATTTACAAGGGACATATACAGGAGAGGACTCTTTAAAGTAGAGACACTACATACTGATATACACCTGAACATCAGCAGGAGAGGACTCTTTAAAGTAGAGACACTACATACTGATATACAGCTGAACATCAGCAGGAGAGGACTCTTTAAAGTAGAGACACTACATACTGATATACACCTGAACATCAGCAGGAGAGGACTCTTTAAAGTAGAGACACTACATACTGATATACACCTGAACATCAGCAGGAGAGGACTCTTTAAAGTAGAGACACTACATACTGATATACACCTGAACATCAGCAGGAGAGGACTCTTTAAAGTAGAGACACTACATACTGATATACACCTGAACATCAGCAGGAGAGGACTCTTTTAAAGTAGAGACACTACATACTGATATACACCTGAACATCAGCAGGAGAGACTCTTTAAAGTAGAGACACTACATACGGATATATACCTGAACATCAGCAGGAGAGGACTCTTTAAAGTAGAGACACTACATACTGATATACACCTGAACAATCCAGCAGGAGAGGACTCTTTAAAGTAGAGACACTACATCTGATATACAGCTGAACAATCAGCAGGAGAGGACTCTTTAAAGTAGAGACACTACATACTGATATACACTGAACATCAGCAGGAGAGGACTCTTTAAAGTAGAGGACACTAATACTGGAATATACAGCCTGAACATCAGTCAGGAGAGGACTCTTTAAAGTAGAGACACTACATACTGATATACACCTGAACTCAGCAGGAGAGGACTCTTTAAGTAGAGACCCTACATACTGATATACACCTGAACATCAGCAGGAGAGGACCTCTTAAAGTAGAGACACTACATACTGATATACACCTGAACATCAGCAGGAGAGGACTCTTTAAAGTAGAGACACTAATACTGATATACACCTGAACATCAGCAGGAGAGGACTCTTTAAAGTAGAGACACTACATACTGATATACACCTGAACATGAGCAGGAGAGGACTCTTTAAAGGTAGAGACACTACATACTGATATACACCTGACATCAGCAGGAGAGGACTCTTTAAAGTAGAGACACTACATACTGATATACACCTGAACATCAGCAGGAGAGGACTCTTTAAAGTAGAGACACTACATACTGATATACACCTGAACATCAGCAGGAGAGGACTCTTTAAAGTAGAGACACTACTACTGATATACCACCTGAACATCAGCAGGAGAGGACTCTTTAAAGTAGAGACACTACATACTGATATACACCTGAACATCAGCAGGAGAGGACTCTTTAAAGTAGAGACACTACATACTGATATACACCTGAACATCAGCAGGAGAGGACTCTTTAAGTAGAGACACTACATACTGAATACACCTGAACATAGCAGGAGAGGACTCTTAAGTAGAGACACTACATACTGATATACACCTGAACATCAGCAGGAGAGGACTCTTTAAAGTAGAGACACTACATACTGATATACACCTGAACATCAGCAGGAGAGGACTCTTTAAAGTAGAGACACTACATACTGATATACACCTGAACATCAGCAGGAGAGGACTCTTTAAGTAGAGACACTACATACTGATATACACCTGAACATCAGCAGGAGAGGACTCTTTAAAGTAGAGACACTACATACTGATATACACCTGAACATCAGCAGGAGAGGACTCTTTAAAGTAGAGACACTACATACTGATATACACCTGAACATCAGCAGGAGAGGACTCTTTAAAGTAGAGACACTACATACTGATATACACCTGAACATCAGCAGGAGAGGACTCTTTAAAGTAGAGACACTACATACGATATACACCTGAAAATCAGCAGGAGAGGACTCTTTAAAGTAGAGACACTACATACTGATATACACCTGAACATCAGCAGGAGAGGACTCTTTAAAGTAGAGACACTACATACTGATATACACCTGAACATCAGCAGGAGAGGCACTCTTTCAAGTAGAGAACACTACATACTGATATTACCCATGAACATTAGCAGGAGGAGGACTCTTTAAAGTAGAGACACTACATACTGATATACACCTGAACATAGCAGTAGGAGAGGACTCCTTTAAAGGGTAGAGACACTGCATACTGATATACACCTGAACATCAGCAGGAGAGGACTCTTAAAGTAGAGACACTACATACTGATATACACCGGAACATCAGCAGGAGAGGACTCTTTAAAGTAGAGACACTACATACTGATATACACCTGAACATCAGCGAGAGAGAGGACTCTTTAAAGTAGAGACACTACATACTGATATACACCTGAACATCAGCAGAGAGGACTCTTTAAAGTAGAGATACTGCATACTGATATACAACCTGAACATCAGCAGGAGAGGACTCTTTAAAGTAGAGACACTACATACTGATATACACCTGAACATCAGCAGGAAAGGACTCTTTAAAGTAGAGACACTACATACTGATATACAGCCTGAACATCAGCAGGAGAGGACTCTTTAAGTAGAGACACTACCTACTGATATACACCTGAACATCAGCAGGAGAGGACTCTTTAAAGTAGAGACCACTACATACTGATATACAGCTGAACAATCAGCAAGGGAGAGGACTCTTTAAAGTAGAGAACACTACATACTGATATACACCTGAACATCAGCAGAGAGGACTCTTTAAAGTAGAGACACTACATACTGATATACACCTGAACATCAGCAGGAGAGGACTCTTTAAAGTAGAGACACTACATACTGATATACACCTGAACATCAGCAGAGAGGACTCTTTAAAGTAGAGCCACTAATACTGATATACACCTGAACATCAGCAGGAGAGGAACTCTTTAAAGTAGTAGAACCTACATACTGATATACACCTGAACATCAGCAGGAGAGAGACTCTTTAAAGTAGAGACCACTACATACTGATATACACCTGAACATCAGCAGGAGAGGACTCTTTAAAGTAGAGACACTACATACTGATATACACCTGAACATCAGCAGGAGAGGACTCTTTAAGTAGAAGACCAACTACATACTGATATACAAGCTGAACATCAGCAGGAGAGGCTCTTTAAAGTAGAGACACTACATACTGATATACACCTGAACATCAGCAGGAGAGGACTCTTTAAAGTAGAGACACTACATACTGATATACACCTGAACATCAGCAGGAGAGGACTCTTTAAAGTAGAGACACTACATACTGATATACACCTGAACATCAGCAGGAGAGGACTCTTTAAGTAAGAGACACTACATACTGATATACACCTGAACATCAGCAGGAGAGGACTCTTTAAAGTAGACACTACATACTGATATACACCTGAACATCAGCAGGAGAGGACTCTTTAAAGTAGAGACACTACATACTGATATACACCTGAACATCAGCAGGAGAGGACTCTTTAAAGTAGAGACACTACATACTGATATACACCTGAACATCAGCAGGAGAGACTCTTTAAAGTAGAGACACTACATACTGATATACACCTGAACATCAGCAGGAGAGACTCTTTAAAGTAGAGACACTACATACTGATATACACCTGAACATCAGCAGGAGAGGACTCTTTAAAGTAGAGACACTACATACTGATATACACCTGAACATCAGCAGGAGAGGACTCTTTAAAGTAGAGACACTACATACTGATATACACCTGAACATCAGCAGGAGAGGACTCTTTAAAGTAGAGACACTACATACTGATATACACCTGAACATCAGCAGGAGAGGACTCTTTAAAGTAGAGACACTACATACTGATATACACCTGAACATCAGCAGGAGAGGACTCTTTAAAGTAGAGACACTACATACTGATATACACCTGAACATCAGCAGGAGAGGACTCTTTAAAGTAGAGACACTACATACTGATATACACCTGAACATCAGCAGGAGAGGACTCTTTAAAGTAGAGACACTCATACTGATATACACCTGAACATCAGCAGGAGAGGACTCTAATACCTACTGATATACACCTGAACATCAGCAGGAGAGGACTCTTTAAAGTAGAGACACTACATACTGATATACACCTGAACATCAGCAGGAGAGGACTCTTTAAAGTAGAGACACTACATACTGATATACACCTGAACATCAGCAGGAGAGGACTCTTTAAAGTAGAGACACTACATACTGATATACACCTGAACATCAGCAGGAGAGGACTCTTTAAAGTAGAGACACTACATACTGATATACACCTGAACATCAGCAGGAGAGGACTCTTTAAAGTAGAGACACTACATACTGATATACACCTGAACATCAGCAGGAGAGGACTCTTTAAAGTAGAGACACTACATACTGATATACACCTGAACATCAGCAGGAGAGGACTCTTTAAAGTAGAGACACTGCATACTGATATACACCTGAACATCAGCAGGAGAGGACTCTTTAAAGTAGAGACACTACATACTGATATACACCTGAAACATCAGCAGGAGAGGACTCTTTAAAGTAGAGACACTACATACTGATATACACCTGAACATCAGCAGGAGAGGACTCTTTAAAGTAGAGACACTACATACTGATATACACCTGAACATCAGCAGGAGAGGACTCTTTAAAGTAGAGACACTGCATACTGATATACACCTGAACATCAGCAGGAGAGGACTCTTTAAAGTAGAGATACTACATACTGATATACACCTGAACATCAGCAGGAGAGGACTCTTTAAAGTAGAGACACTAACTATACTGATATACACCTGAACATCAGCAGGAGAGACTCTTTAAAGTAGAGACACTACATACTGATATACACCTGAACATCAGCAGGAAGGACTCTTTAAAGTAGAGACACTACATACTGATATACACTGAACATCAGCAGAGAGGACTCTTTAAAGTAGAGACACTACATACTGATATACACCTGAACATCAGCAGGAAGGACTCTTTAAAGTAGAGCACTACATGTCCTCTGTAATGAATGTACATTCAGACAGATATTCTGTGAATATACAGAAAATAACTGTATTTTACATAATTATTGATTATAAATCAAATTACACAACATATTTATCAAATTGAAGTTCAGAAAAACTGAATTAATTGAATAATTCAAAACATTTTAACAGTTTATTTCATTAGCATGTTCCTTCTAATAAATGTATCGTACTTAAAATCTCGTCATGAAATGTTTTCATTGTGTATTTTGAAACACGTCTGAATCTGCACACACCAGCAGCAGTTTGTTTTGCGTGATATCAGCAGTTGTTGGATGCTCGGCGTTAAGGCAACAGATGCAATCCCCGACTGGCTCTTATTGTGCCCTTCCGTTTCGGGGGAGCAGCAGCATCATATTCTGTAAACGACCCTCGACCTCTGACCTCTGAGGCTTTGGGACTCGGGTATCGCTCGATGATATGTGAGGACAGGGAGGAAGGATTTGAAGAGCTTGTCATCTCTCATCAGAGCGAATGAGCCTGAAGTAACGTCAGTCTCACACATGACATGTCACTTGTAGACGCTTTTATCCAAAGAGACGAGCACTTTGGGGTGAAGAGTCTCAGGGACACAACGACATGCTGACTGCAGTGGGGTTGAACCTGTGATCACCAACGCACAACCCACTGCTTCCACACGCACTTTGTTTTACGGGGTTTTATATTTGATAGTTGTTGCATCGACTCAGTCGTCTTGTGTCTTATCTGTCAGAGAGAAACCATTATTTATTTCATTTGTATTATCATACATTTTGATCTCCTTGTGTCGATGAACCTGATAACATGTTATATTTGCTGCAGGGAATTTGTCGTTGTTTATTTTAAACTTGTGAGGTGTCATTTGTAAAGCATGAGCTTGCATGTGTGCTATAAGCTATATTATTATTATTTGGATTATTATCATCAGAGGGACAGGAGGAATAAACAAGGAGAGTGTTTTCCAGCTTCCTGATCATTGATTGTTTTGTGATGATCAACAACTGGAGGTCACAGTGTGCTCTTCTTTGCACCCCTGCCTTTAAATGAAGCCGGTCAATCTGCCTGCTGGCAGTGACATCAACAACTAAAACCATGAATGCATCAGCTTCATTTCCTCAGTGGTTAAAAACAGGCAGCTGTTTAAAGAAATAAGGACATTGTGAAAGCCTTTGGGAGCGAGGTTATTGCAGAGCGTTACAAGCAGTCAATGGACAGGCAGCCTGCATAGGGAACACACACATAAATACACACGCACACGCACAAACAAACACACACACACTTTGCTGCTCTGATCTGCTGCAGTGGCTGGGATACTCTCGCCTGCAGATGCATTAGGTGTGTGTGTGTGTGTGTGTGTGGTGTGCATGCGTGCGTGTGTGTGTGTGTGTTATAAGCATGCATGCACACAGAGAAAGCATCCATGTGTGCATTCAAAGAGTAAAAAGGCTGCGGAGGGATACGAGAGATTCCCACTTTAAGTGCTGAGGTGTTAAATGGCAGCAGACAGGACGTCCACACATTCATTCACATGATTCATTCTCTTCTCACTCACACACACACACACACACACACACACACACACACCACACACACACACACACACACACACACACACACACACACACACACACACCACACCACACCACAACACACACACACACACACACGCACATGCACCCACACACACACACACAACACACACACCACCCACACCCACAACACACACACACACACACAACACACACACACAACACACACACAAAACACACACTCACCGATCTGAACGACTGCTCGGGAAAGCTCCCATTGTCAGTTCCCCAAAGCCCCGAGAACATTCCAACAGGAACCAGTCGCCGGAAGAAATCCTCATTTTGTCTCGGTTATAAACTGATGAGAGACATCGAGCCGGTTTTAATTATAACACCTCCGGGGCAAAAGCAACATCACAGGGTTGAAGAAAAAACAAAACGAGATAAACCACAGCGAGAGATTTCTATATGTGTGTCAAAAAGAAAAAGCGAAGCGTAATGTCCGTTAATTATCCATGTGTGCGCTCTGTGGATGGATCGCTCTCCGTCAAACTGTCTGGAGGCTTTGCGCACAACATCCACCACCAACACCACCGAGAGGAGTGAAGGCAGGGTGGGGGGTGAGGAGGGTGAGGAAGAGGAGGGTGAGGAGGAAGAGGAGGAGGATCAGCCAGCGGCGGCCAGTGCGTCTGGATGCGGCTCCACTCAAATCACAGAACACACACGCGCCTTTTTCCGCGACCCGGACAGGAGGCAGGACGGAGAGGAGAGAGGACAGAGGAGAGAGGACAGAGGACAGAGGACAGAGAGGAGAGACACAACTTCCAGAGGAGAAACAAACATGGAAAATACACCGGGAGCGAAGAGGAGGGATGGGCGGCTGACAGGACTGTTGAACACTGTGTGAACATTATGGACACGGAGGAAGATACATGTGCTCAGCTCTAATATGAGACTCACTGCTGTCCGCCGTTTAAAGTGCCATTAACATGCATTCATTAGGATGTAAGGGTTGTTTTCCATGAGATTTAATTGGCTTCAGTTCACATTGGTGCCATTCAAATTGCATGCATGACCTATAGCCTATAAGGATAATAAGGATATGATGTTTGCAGGATTACATTGGCTTCAAACTGGATTATCTGGTGGATATGTTTTACAGTGTGACATTAGAGAGGAGAGAGGAGAGACACACATATGAGGAGAGGAGGGAGGGCTGACGGACATGTTTAATACTTTGGGACATTATGACAGGCATCCTCTGTTATGCACGAGGAAGAGCAATGTTCTCGACTCCAAATAGTGAGACTCACTGCTGTCCTTGTTAAAGTGCCATTAACATGCATTCATTAGGATGTAAGGATTGTTGATTTAATTGGCTTTCTCACGGATTGGTGCCATTCAAAATGCATTTCTTACACGTACATGCATGACCTGTAACCTGTATGGACTGCTGTCTATGATGTTTGCAGGATTACATTGGCTTCAAACTGGATTCTTTGATGTATACAAGGCTGTTTTTTTACAGTGTGTCCTTTTTGATGGCAAATGCTTGAACTTCAACACGAGCATCAATGTTACTTTTGGTCTAATGCCTATTTAAAAATGATTATATTGAATTTGAAAGGCATTTAAAACCATAATTATTGCATGAACGAGCTATAAACTATGAGGATGGATGTCTGTGTGTTTTGCAGGATGACATTAAATTCACAGTGGATTATTTGACGTTTTTATTTACAGGGGTTTTTAGCATTGATAAGAGAAATGTCCTTAAATCTTTAGGATCCGGATTTCTTCAATGTCCTAAAGTTGCCTTTTAATGCATTCATTAACACAATGAATGCATGATCAACATTTAATCTGTAAGGATGGTTGTCTATGTGTTTTGCAAGATTAAACTGGATCACACTATTTCTTTATTGCTGAAAATATATTGTTTCTTTGTTGTTTTTAATCCAACATGAGTGTTTTTCTTAGCCTCCTCTTATGGCTTTAATCATTTTACACACAGCCTTTCTTTAAAATGCCATTTGAAATGCATTAATCGCCATAATTAACTGAATTATAAGGATTTTTTGCAGGATTAAATTTGCTTCACGCTGGATTATGTAGTTTCATGTCATTTTTCCCTGTGCCTTGTCTCATTACGTGCACTATAATACAGGAAACAACATGGACACTGCTGAGTTATAGCTCTCAGTGTAATACATGCTTTAATAGGGAGCTGCACAGAAGCTCTTTAAAGCACACAGCTCTGTTAACCCTTGACTTTTAAAGGTTCAGTTAAAAAAAGTCATAAATGTGTCTCAGCTGCAGTTCCTCTGACGGCCACTAGAGGCTGAGTCAGTGTTTTCAAGTCAGTCCTTTGTCACTTTATCATCTAAACTAGAGCAACTAATACATACATACTTCATTTATTAAGGTTATAATGTTCCAGTTTAATATGTGATGCTGTAGGAGCCATTACCTGAGTTTATTAAATATGTTTCGTTTTTCTTTAATTCTTTTAATAATAAATAAAGATAAGACATTAATGTACACAATACAATATCTTATTTATCTTTTTATATTCAATGTAAACAATGCTATTTTTTACTATATTTTGTAATGTTAATATAGTTTTCTTTAAATAGTTTTCTAGCTGTGTATTTAATCTGTGTTTTATTTGTATTCTTTCACACACAGTGACGTCACGAGCTACCCACAATGCAACGCGCGCCATATATATTTATATATAAATACTCCATTTTTCTGGAGGTGCAAAAATCCTGGAGGTGCAAATATAAACAGCTAGCTAACGTAGCCAGGCAGAGCGCACTAGGTTTTTTTTCTGAATTAACGACCGAAGAAATCGCTGCATGTCTTCGGATGACATCTCTGGACTTGAGGGGTGTGCTCTAGGTCGTTACCAGCGTAAACTAGAGCTGTGTGGGTTGTCCGATTGCCATTACAATGTATGGAATTACGACCCTCGAAAGTGGCCTTCGGTCGATTTTAGCAGCATCTACGTCTATCTTCTGGAAACACCAGGTGAATACCCCACTTGTCACAATAATATTATCATGCCAATGCATATATGTGGTATTTTAGAGTTGACTATATTGATTAAGGCAATAGACTATGATATTCTGCTTGCACCTCGTGTGAAATGGCGGATACCGGAAGTACGGTGTCGCCCTCGGCCCAAAACCCGTATGTGTGTGTGAAAGAATGTATTCACCACAACATCAACAACAATTCCTCGTATGTGTTACCTGCTAATAAACCTGTTCTGATTCTGTTTCTGAATTTAAAATGTCTTGTTTTATTAGTATACACGGCCTACAGATATTATGTGTTGAATGTTTATCGACTCACCTTAGTTGTTTACCCCCTGAATATATTTGTTGACAGACACCCCTTGGTCTTCTGTTTGCTATATTAGGCAAGCCCCCAGGATGTGCGCCGGACAATGGTGAAAATATTCGTTGTGTCCAAACGGCGGTACTACACTTCCGTATCAGTCCGTGACGTCACTGGGACCAGAAATACTTTTCCCCATTGACTAACATTGGGAAAGAGACGTCTGTAAATCAGCGGATACTTTTTTTTATACTAAATAAACTACCCAGTATGAACTATGTTATAGCCCTTATTATAATCATTCGGTCCTTAAAGTTGTAAAATGCACTAAAAGCCGAATCTAGATTTATTTTCTGTCTCCATTCATTCTACTGAGCCGAGAGTGGGATCTCGGGGGGCGGGGCTTAAGGGGCGCATGCTCTGTGAGCGCACATCCGGGTTCTTCTGCTCTGACAGCCAGGCATGATGGGTAATCTGTGACGTTACGCTCTCTCAAAAGTTGGGCCATTTTGACTTCATGCGCCAA
This sequence comes from Gymnodraco acuticeps, assembly GCF_902827175.1. Lineage (NCBI taxonomy): Eukaryota > Metazoa > Chordata > Actinopteri > Perciformes > Bathydraconidae > Gymnodraco > Gymnodraco acuticeps. Next base: position 14,636 of record NW_022992020.1, read on the forward strand.
TGAGCAGCTCTCATAGGAAAGAACGAGGCCCCGCCTCCCACGCTGTATCCAGTTCTTATTATACATCCATGAGATTAGGTCTGTTGGTTTTAAACCAGTTCAACCACACACACTCAGAAGGAGGCATGTATGGTGCAATGGAAAATAAATGGATTATCGTTCTGGATTATTTGTACGTTGAAATCATACCCCCATGTGTCGGAAGTGGCTTTAGAAACTCTTAAGCCACTATGGATGCTGTATAACTGAATTATAAGTGTCCAAAAGTCACACAAATATGTTTATTTTGTACTTTTTATAAAAACACACAAATACGGTTGTGAGAAGCTGACCGTTGAGCGGCCCAGACCAAGCAAGGAGGCAGAGGCAGAACGTCCAAAAATACAACCCGGTGTGGGCATTTATTAAAACATGAACACATCGCACACAGCCTCAATCCTGCTGCTGCTGTTCACGTGAGCCCAGCCTGCAGCCACCAGGATCTCACACACACTCCCTTTTCTAACAGACAGGGAAACAGAGCCTAAATACCCCACACACACTAATCAGCAACTAGACACAGGTGAGGGGGGAGGAGACAACACAGGGCACCAGGTGCACACAACCCTTTAATAAATACTATCTCAATAATTAGTATTTAAAATGTGCAAATATGCCATACCAAACGGTACTGTGCAATCACGCTACTAAAGTGCAAAACTGTTCATTAAAGTGCTGAGTTACCAGGCCCGAAGCCGTCAGTTCACAGCGACGAAGCCACCTTCGTCACAACGGTAAACGTCACCATTTCAAATACGTCAAAATGCTACGTTTCATATCAAGTTTACAGAAAACATACAACACACCGGTCCAAAGCTGTGTTAACATAAACACTCATCTGTTTGTATCTTGCAATTTATTGATCTATATATCATATTCTATTTACTTGTAGGTAGACTCTTCTTCCACTATTTCTATTTTATTGGTATTTACTTGCACATCTCAAAACATTCTCTCGTACTCTTTTATTTATATTCTGTTATTTATTTCACTATTTGTATTGGTTTAATTTGTTTTATGTCCTATATATATTCATGGTGCTCTGTTGGAGGAGCCTGTGACTTAAGTGTTGCCATTAAACCTTGAATCTTGTACTCAGTTGGTTTATCTGGTGTAATGCCATTTTTCTCTGTTTTCCTTTTATACGGTATTTGATCTGCTCATGTGACACTGCTCATGTGACACTGCTCATGTGACACTGCTCATGTCTTCCCCTGTCCTGTAATCACTCAATAACTCAATACAAATAAAGGAACATTTAAAGCAGGAGCTGTGACAGAGAGAGAAGCTGCATCAGCTGAGCTTCTGCTGATTGTTAGTTTTGTCGTCGCCTCAGGTTTGAAAACACGTAATTATGTGTGGGATGCAGAACAGGAAGTAGATTTTAATGTGAGAGGATCAGCACATGTTCATCCTTTAAAATAACGTTTAAAAAAAACAGAAAAGCTTCAGTCTGGGACTTTACAACACCAGCTTCCACCTCCATTGGACTCGTTGTTTACTTCCGGAGCAAAGTGACCTCACTACAGAACACTCGCGATTCTATTGGCTAGCGCTCCAACACATTGTACGTGATAGGCTAAGGGGCGGGACCAGAGGTCGCGTTAACCGAATATTTTCCGTCTATGTCAGATTTTCTTTAACAATGACTGAAAAATCTGAAAGCAGTCAAACTCAGTGCAACTGTTTCCCCGCAGCGAGGCTCCGGTGTTATGCATGCCCTCCAAAAAGGAATTATACGCTTCCAAACCTAACTTTGCCGTACAAACCCCCCCCCCTCGTCAGAGTTGTGTAAAGGCCGACGGGTAATACTAGATTTTTGACGGAAATGTTACGATCCTGTCCGTTAAAATGACGGGCAGCGAAAAAGTCTAGCGCAACCTCTGGGCGGGACATCTCTAAGCGGGTCGACCAATCACAACAGAGCCGGCCAGCTAACCAATCAGAGCAGACTGGGCTCTGGTTTCAGAGAGAGGGTGAAAAGAGGTGCTGCAGCCCAGGCAGTATGATAAAAATAAAGAGCTGAACACCTGAACATCACCAGGAGAGGACTCTTTAAAGTAGAGACACTACACACTGATATACACCTGAACATCAGCAGGAGAGGACTCTTTAAAGTAGAGACGCTACATACTGATATACACCTGAACATCAGCAGGAGAGGACTCTTTAAAGTAGAGACACTACATACTGATATACACCTGAACATCAGCAGGAGAGGACTCTTTAAAGTAGAGACACTACATACTGATATACACCTGAACATCAGCAGGAGAGGACTCTTTAAAGTAGAGACACTACATACTGATATACACCTGAACATCAGCAGGAGAGGACTCTTTAAAGTAGAGACACTACATACTGATATACACCTGAACATCAGCAGGAGAGGACTCTTTAAAGTAGAGACACTACATACTGATATACACCTGAACATCAGCAGGAGAGGACTCTTTAAAGTAGAGACACTACATACTGATATACACCTGAACATCAGCAGGAGAGGACTCTTTAAAGTAGAGACACTACCTACTGATATAACACCTGAAACATCAGCAGGAGAGGACTCTTTAAAGTAGAGACACTACATACTGATATACACCTGAACATCAGCAGGAGAGGACTCTTTAAAGTAGAGACACTACATACTGAATATACACCTGGACATCAGCAGGAGAGGACTCTTTAAAGTAGAGACACTACATACTGATATACACCTGAACATCAGCAGGAGAGGACTCTTTAAAGTAGAGACACTACATACTGATATACACCTGACATCACCAGGAGAGGACTCTTTAAAGTAGAGACACTACATACTGATATACACCTGACATCACCAGGAGAGGACTCTTAAAGTAAGTAGACACCTAGCTACATACTGATATACACCTGACAATCACCAGGAGAGGACTCTTTAAAGTAGAGACACTACACACTGATATACACCTGAACATCAGCAGGAGAGGACTCTTTAAGTAGAGACACTACATACTGATATACACCTTGAACATCAGCAGGAGAGGACTCTTTAAAGTAGAGACACTACATACTGATATACACCTGAACATCACCAGGAGAGGACTCTTTAAAGTAGAGACACTACACACTGATATACACCTGAACATCAGCAGGAGAGGACTCTTTAAAGTAGACACACTACATACTGATATACACCTGAACATCAACAGGAGAGGACTCTTTAAAGTAGAGACACTACATACTGATATACACCTGAACATCAGCAGACGAGGACTCTTTAAAGTAGACACACTACATACTGATATACACCTGAACATCAACAGGAGAGGACTCTTTAAAGTAGAGACACTACATACTGATAAACACCTGAACATCAGCAGACGAGGACTCTTTAAAGTAGACACACTACATACTGATATACACCTGAACATCAACAGGAGAGGACTCTTTAAAGTAGAGACACTACATACTGATATACACCTGAACATCAGCAGGAGAGGACTCTTTAAAGTAGAGACACTACATACTGATATACACCTGAACATCAGCAGACGAGGACTCTTTAAAGTAGACACACTACATACTGATATACACCTGAACATCAACAGGAGAGGACTCTTTAAAGTAGAGACACTACATACATATACACCTGAACATCAGCAGGAGAGGACTCTTTAAAGTAGAGACACTACATACTGATATACACCTGAACATCAGCAGGAGAGGACTCTTTAAAGTAGAGACACTACATACTGATATACACCTGAACATCAGCAGGAGAGGACTCTTTAAAGTAGAGACACTACATACTGATATACACCTGAACATCAGCAGGAGAGGACTCTTTAAAGTAGAGACACTACATACTGATATACACCTGAACATCAGCAGGAGAGGACTCTTTAAAGTAGAGACACTACATACTGATATACACCTGAACATCAGCAGGAGAGGACTCTTTAAAGTAGAGACACTACATACTGATATACACCTGATCATCAAAGCATGGAGACATGTCATAGTAGAGGAAAAACAAACCCACAAATATTCTCTCTCAGTGTATCATCGTCTGATTTCCCCACAGACATCAATAAAGATTCATTTTCGTAACAACCTGCGACAAAATGCTGCTGACATTTCCAGAAACTCATCTGATTCCCGTGGAAACGTTATCAGTCTGTCAATACTTCATCACACAGCCAGTGTATTTATCACATATTCCATACAAATAAAAATAACCTTCTAAAATGATCATCACACTGTTTGAATACGAGTTGTGCTTCTCTTTAATGTGTGTTGATATGAATTAGGGCTGCTCAATACATCAAAAAGACTCTAAATGGCAAGATATGTGTAGACCAGACCTTACGTGTGTGTGTGTGTGTGTGTGTGTGTGTGTGTGTGTGTGTGTGTGTGTGTGTGTGTGTGTGTGTGTGTGTGTGTGTGTGTGTGTGTGTGTGTGTTGGAGCTCTGCCATTACTCTGGTTTTGAGCAGATGGGAAGCCTGCAGTGGGTTTTCCTGCTCACACCAGGGGTGACGGAGAGTGTTGTTCAACCGCTGTTTGGAATTCCCTATACACACACACACACACACACACACACACACACACACACACACACACACACACACACACACACACACACACGTCCTCAGGTGAGTGAGTGTGTGTGTGTGTGTGTGTGTGTGTGTGTGTGTGCGTGCGTGCGTGCGTGCGTGCGTGCGTGCGTGCGTGTGTGTGTGTGCGTGCGTGCGTGTGGTGTGTGTGTGTGCGTGTTTGTGCGTGTGTGTGTGTGTGTGTGTGTCTGTGTGTGTGTGTGTGTAAAAGGTAAATGAAGTTTGCAGCTCGACAGGATTCATCTCCTTCCTTTGAGTGATCTTGAGAATTCAATGTCCAGCTCAACCCTAGTTTTTCTGAGCTGGTTTAAAAAATGTTGGCAACATTTCTCAGTTCTGCAAAGGAGTGGGAAAAGAAGCCAGAGACAGAAAAAGAAAAACGTTTTCTTATGAGATGTTAGCTATATAAATATTACATTTTCTGCATGAAATGCCAGAGGTAGGAACTACCAACACACCATGACGTAACCCAGCCATAATATAGCGTTAAACTGTGAGAACGATTGCATCATGAAGAGGGGAATCTTTATCTAGACGGCTTAATGGCTTAATGTTATTATATTGAACATTTTACTTCAATTTGTTTTTGTGTGAATATTTGTATTCTATTTTTTATTTAATATTTTATTGGTAATTTCACATAAGCGAATATGCCAATATAAATATCTTCATTTTATTGTATTTATTTGTATTGCATATTGTACTTTAATTTCCTGGTTGTATATTCCTTTCTTATCTTTTTTAACTGCACGATCTTACTTAATTGTTTATGTTTGGATAGATATTTTATTTCTATAATCTATTGGACGTTTACAGATATCTTCATTTTATTTGATACATTTCTTTATTTCATTTTCTTACTCTAACTTGTTATGTTTGTATAAACATTTGTATTCTATTTTTGGATTTATTGCATTTTAAAGGAAACTCGATTTCCCCAGGGACAAATAAAGGACCCTGGTTTTGATTACGTTTTGTAGTTATAGCTATTGACAGAGTATGAGAACAAATATGATTTACATGTTTGTCCATTAATCCTTTTTATGCAATGTCTAATAAAATAATTTTTGGTGGAGACACATCATTCGTACCCCTGACTTCTCGCTTGTATCGGATCATTTTGCCATTGTTATATCACGCAGGGAACACAGAAACAAACGCAAGGGCCTTTTTTATTTCCTCTAATATAACTCACCTCTTATATGCAACAATAAATATCAGAAGCACGCTCGATCTGACACCGTCGTAACCTCAGTGGAGTCGTGCAGATTACTAAATGCAGGTGACTTAATGTTAACTAACGGAGACGCCGTAACTGCGTGAGGCCTCATCTAAATTGCCAATATCCGTACCTGTGTAGAGAACATGTGGGTAGTCATGCAGGATATTAGTCATGCAGAGTGAAACTGGGATCTGACCCCAAGAAACGACTCGCTTGCGTCACCAATCGCTGCAAATGGGGTCCTGTGGGCATAAAAACACAGAGTATAAAGGCTTATACTTTACCTCCAGAGTTAAAGGGGGACAGAGAGCAGAACAGACGGGGACAAAAGGTAGGATTCATTTGTGTTTCCTCCACCTGCATAACGTACAACTGGAGCAAATGTCACGTTTAATGGTTGAGGTGTGTGTGTTATTGATTTGCACAGATACATGGTAAATGAGGGGGGAATAGAGTGGGGCAGAGATGATGGGTTTTTGTAGTTTTATCTCCCTGGTTCACTAAAGGCGGCTAATGTTGGGCTATAAAGGAACTACAGCATAGTCACATTACTTCACGTCCCCACCGCGTTAAGCTAAAGGCGGCTAATGTTGGGCTATAAAGGAACTACAGCACGGTCACATGACTTCACGTCTCCACCGCTAAGCTAAAGGTGGCTAATGTTAGGCTATAAAGGAACTAGGACGGTCACATGACTTCCTGTCATCACCGCTAAGCTAAAGGCGGCTAATGTTGGGCTATAAAGGAACTACAGCACGGTCACATGACTTCACGTCACCACCGCTAAGCTAAAGGTGGCTAATGTTAGGCTATAAAGGAACTAGGACGGTCACATGACTTCCTGTCACCACCGCTAAGCTAAAGGCGGCTAATGTTAGGCTATAAAGGAACTACAGGACGGTCACATGACTTCACGTCACCACCGGTAAACTAAAGGCGGCTAATGTTGGGCTATAAAGGAAGTACAGCACGGTCACATGACTTCACGTCACCACCGCTAAGCTAAAGGCGGCTAATGTTGGGCTATAAAGGAACTACAGCACGGTCACATGACTTCACATCACCACCGCTAAGCTAAAGGAGGCTAATTTTGGGCTATAAAGGAACTACAGCACGGTCACATGACTTCAGGTCTCCACCGCTAAGCTAAAGGTGGCTAATGTTGGGCGTGATGACGTTTAGTCGTCTCATTTAGACACTTGTTAGCAACCTCCATTTTTAAATTCACCAGTTGGGTATTTACTGACTTATTTCATCTCGTAGTAAAAAACGTTAAAATCTCTTCAGATTGTGTTATCCACAGTACTTATTTCAGGATATCAACCAAAAAGACATTCAAGAAACCTTTGACTTCCAGACGAGGAACAGAAAGTGCTAAAATGCTGACCAGGGTTTTAGGACTCATTCCTGCACCACTCTCTAGGGTTAGATATTGTTAAGTGGTCAAAATGTTGCAATTAACTAACAAACAGAAACTGATAAGTTGTGTAATGTTCTCATAGACTTCTGACATCCTACATATTTATTTTTTATCTTACTTCAGAATCAGAATACCTTTATAAATCCCACAGAGAGGAAATGTACATCGTGTAAGTAAAGAAGCAAAACATCAATATTCTGTCTGGTCCTGTATTAAAACGGTAAAAAAAGCATCAACGTGGGACTTCTGTACTTTCGTTTCCATCGTGGGATTAAAAGAGTGACAGACGATCCATTCTGAATGTCCTTCATCCTCCATAAACCTGCAGAACATGTCGGACAGACGCTCGTAATAAACATGGAGACCCAGTGACACGGAGGACACGGAGGACACGGAGGACACGGAGGACACCCTGACAGAGCATCCGTCATCAGGATTCAAAACATCTTAAATGTGCATTACATTTCAAGGTTTCGCCGCTAACTCACTCAGTTGTTTTCCATAAAGGGAATGCAGCGTTGTGACTTCACAAAGACAAGCCCTTGTTGTTAGATACCAACTATAGAATATCATTGTTTATTGTCATTATACAGGTACAATGAGATGAGTAGTGTATGCGCAATATAAGTAACTATGTGTAATATGTGCAATATATATATATATATATATATATATATTAGGGCTGTCAGTCGATTAAAATAGTTAATCGCGATTAATCGCAAATTAATCGCACATTTTTTATCTGTTCTAAATGTACCTTAGAGGAATATTTTTCAAGTTTTTAATACTCTTATCAACATATGAGTGGACAAATATGCTTTATGCTAATGTTTATTATCATTTGAACAATGACAAATATTCTCATGAATATTAAACACAACAACCTGGAACCTCTCTCATTCAATAATACAATACAGTGTGTGTGTGTGTGTGTGTGTGTGTGTGTGTGTGTGTGTGTGTGTGTGTGTGTGTGTGTGTGTGTGTGATGGATCGTTGGCGCTATGTGCAACTCAAGGCTTATGCTCGAACGGGAGCTGCAATCATGTTGCGCACTACCCGTGCTGAGTGTGCTGACTTCTCGTACAATGTCCCACTGTCTGGCTTCCTGCATAAAGTCAAGTGCTCGGCGCAGTTGTGGCGAAATGTCGCTCCTCTGTTTTCATTTAAACAGCTCCTTATATCCGTTAGCGCAGCTAGCTAGCATCAGATGCTAACAACAACAATGCACGTAAGGTCTCTCTCTCTCTCGCTCGGGCCACACATACACACACCCTCCCGGTCCTCCAGATGGCCAGTCGGTGCCTGCCGGTGAGCGTGGAAGTGTGGTCTGCCGCAAGCGGGCGGCAGGAGCGGGGCTGTCAGCATCAGCTTGTAGATGGTATTTTAAACTCAATGCGCTCTGAAACTACGGGGCGGCCGAGGAAAAAAAATACACATGCGTTAATCGCGTTAAAATAATTAGTGGCGTTACATTTTTTTTGCGTTAACGCGTTATTAACGCGTTAACTTGACAGCCCTAATATATATATATTGCACTTACCTTGGTTGCTGATTGGCTAATGGTTACACAAGACAAAACATCGTTATGACATCATAAAGTGGCCAAAATCTGATCAGCTCATTTTCAGTTTTTATAGAAATGGATCAAAAAGAGAGAGAATCTTTGTTCCTGAAACTTTCAGAGTCTCTTTCCACAGAGGGGACACATGTTGATGTAGAAGAGACATGAAGAAGAGGGGACACATGTTGATGTAGAAGAGACATGAAGAAGAGGGGGACACATGTTGATGTAGAAGAGACAAGAAGAAGAGGGGACACATGTTGATGTAGAAGAGGACATGAAGAAGAGGGGACACATGTTGATGTAGAAGAGACATGAAGAAGAGGGGACACATGTTGATGTAGAAGAGACAAGAAGAAGAGGGGACACATGTTGATGTAGAAGAGACATGAAGAAGAGGGGACACATGTTGATGTAGAAGAGACATGGAGAAGAGGGGACACATGTTGATGTAGAAGAGACATGAAGAAGAGGGGACACATGTTGATGTAGAGAGACATGAAGAAGAGGGGACACATGTTGATGTAGAAGAGTACATGAAGAGAGGGGACACATGTTGATGTAGAAGAGACATGAAGAAGAGGGGACACATGTTGATGTAGAAGAGACATGAAGAAGAGGGGACACATGTTGATGTAGAAGAGACATGAAGAAGAGGGGACACATGTTGAGTAGAAGAGACATGAAGAAGAGGGGACACATGTTGATGTAGAAGAGACATGAAGAAGAGGGGACACATGTTGATGTAGAAGAGACATGAAGAAGAGGGGACACATGTTGATGTAGAAGAGACATGAAAGAAGAGGGGACACATGTTGATGTAGAAGAGACATGAAGAAGAGGGGACACATGTTGATGTAGAAGAGACATGAAGAAGAGGGGACACATGTTGATGAAGAAGAGACATGAAGAAGAGGGGACACATATTGATGTAGAGGAGACATGAAGAAGAGGGGACACATGTTGATGTAGAAGAGACATGAAGAAGAGGGGACACATATTGATGTAGAAGAGACATGAAGAAGAGGGGACACATATTGATGTAGAGGAGACATGAAGAAGAGGGGACACATGTTGATGAAGAAGAGACATGAAGAAGAGGGGAACACATGTTGATGTAGAAGAGACATGAAGAAGAGGGGGACACAGTGTTGATGTAGAAGAGACTGAAGAAGAGGGGACACATGTTGATGTAGAAGAGACATGAAGAAGAGGGGACACATGTTGATGTAGAAGAGACATGAAGAAGAGGGGACACATGTTGATGAAGAAGAGACATGAAGAAGAGGGGACACATGTTGATGTAGAAGAGACATGAAAAGAGGGGGACACATATTGATGTAGAGGAGACATGAAGAAGAGGGGACACATGTTGATGAAGAAGAGACATGAAGAAGAGGGGACACATATTGATGCAGAAGAGACATGAAGAAGAGGGGACACATGTTGATGAAGAAGATACATGAAGAAGAGGGACACATGTTGATGTAGAGGAGACATGAAGAAGAGGGGACACATGTTGATGTAGAAGAGACATGAAGAAGAGGGGACACATGTTGATGTAGAAGAGACATGAAGAAGAGGGGACACATGTTGATGTATGTTGATGTAGAAGAGACATGAAGAAGAGGGGACACATGTTGATGAGAGAAGAGACCTGAAGAAGAGGGTGACACATATTGATTGTAGAGGAGACATGAAGATAGAGGGGACCACATGTTGATGTAGAAGAGACATGGAGAAGAGGGGGACACATGTTGATGAAGAAGAGACATGAAGAAGAGGGGACACATGTTGATGTAGAAGAGACATGAAGAAGAGGGGACACATGTTGATGTAGAAGAGTCATGAAGAAGAGGGGACACATGTTGATTGTAGAAGAGACATGAAGAAGAGGGGACACATGTTGATGTAGAAGAGACATGAAGAAGATGGGGACACCTGTTGATGTAGAAGAGACATGAAGAAGAGGGGGACCACATGTTGATTGTAGAGGAGACATGACGAAGAGGGGACACATGTTGATGTAGAAGAGACATGAAGAAGAGGGGACACATGTTGATGTAGAAGAGACATGAAGAAGAGGGGACACATGTTGATGTGGAAAGAGACATGAAGAAAGAAGGGGGACACATGTGATGTAGAAGAAACATGAAGAAGAGGGACACATGTTGATGTAGGAGAGACATTGAAGAAGAGGTGACCACATGTTGATGAAGAAGAGACATGAAGAAGAGGGGACACATGTTGATGTAGAAGAGACATGGAGAAGAGGGACACATGTGATGTAGAAGAGAATGAATAAGAGGGACACATGTTGATGTAGAAAGAGACATGAAGAAGAGGGGACACATGTTGATGAAAAAGAGACATGAAGAAGAGGGGACACATGTTGATGTAGAAGAGACATGAAGAAGAGGGACACATGTTGATGTAGAAGAGACATGAAGAAGAGGGGACACATGTTGATTGTAGAAGAGGACATGAGAAGAGGGGACACATGTTTGATGTAGAAAGAGACATGAAGAAGAGGGGACACATGTTGATGTAGAAGAGACATGAATAAGAGGGGACACATGTTGATGTAGAAGAGACATGAAGAAGAGGGGACACATGTTGATGAAAAAGAGACATGAAGAAGAGGGGACACATGTTGATGTAGAAGAGACATGAAGAAGAGGGGACACATGTTGATGTAGAAGAGACATGGAGAAGAGGGGACACATGTTGATGTAGAAGAGACATGAAGAAGAGGGGACACATGTTGATGTAGAAGAGACATGAATAAGAGGGGACACATGTTGATGAAAAAGAGACATGAAGAAGAGGGGACACATATTGATGAAGAAGAGACATGAAGAAGAGGGGACACATGTTGATGTAGAAGAGACATGAAGAAGAGGGGACACATGTTGATGAAAAAGAGACATGAAGAAGAGGGGACACATATTGATGAAGAAGAGACATGAAGAAGAGGGGACACATGTTGATGAAGAAGAGACATGAAGAAGAGGGGACACATATTGATGTAGAAGAGACATGAAGAAGAGGATTTTAAATAATAGGTGTCCTTTAAACTGTCTTTGGCTCTGTTCTGCTGTAACAATGTAAATGTCCCCTCTGTGGGACTAATAAAGTTATTCTCATTCTCAGCCCTATAGCTGAACCAAGACACATTTGAGTTCAATAAGACAGGCACAAAAAGTGTCTTTGTGTATATTGATGCTTTGTTTATTCCATTAAGACATTCCCACAATGCAAGTTGTATATCTCTGCAATAAAGGCTAATGAACGAAGATGCCCTTAAGGGAACCTTTACAGCAACATCACAATAAAAACAAAATGAACCTTTATTGTTTTCCACAGAGAGACACATTTATAACAGGAAGATAATGTCACATTGTTTTCTTTATTGCCGTTTATCATCTTGTACTGCTCGCATCTTTTTATTTTGAAATGTTGCAATATCTCTGGATGACAACACGTCTAAATGGCGAACCGTGTCTATCACAACTGGACCTTCTGTAGACCCTCCCCCCGGCGTTATAATGTCCGTCTTTTCACTGAATTGTCGTCTTGAAAAGGGTACTCACAACAATTCCGCAACAACTTCATCTTCACCTGTTCCACTTTTCATTTCAACGTTAAAAACAATAAAACGGCATGAATTGCTTCGTGGCATTCATCTAGACCCTCTGTCTGGAGCCAGTTAACTAGCGGGCCTTCTAGAGCACCTGGAACCGAGGGAACCTCTGAAAGAACACGCCCATTGGCTACAAATCAATATCTGATTGGTTGATCAAACTGTCAGTCCAAACGTACGCTCTCATTCAGTGCAACGGCCAGGGCATTCGATCAAGGATGTAGAATACCTTGTTGAAGGATATTCTACCCAGAACAAGATCTGATTGGTTGCTTTCTTTTCTAACACAAAACCACTGAAATGCGTAGAGCATGGTCCGAGAAGGACAAACAAATCAACGTAACACTGTGATATTACAGATCAACACAGATACGATTCTCATTTATTCATTTTATATACATTTTATTTATATAATTAAATCGATTTTTTGTTTGTTTTATCTGAGTGTTCCAGGGTATTCTCTGAACACCTTGAAGGCCCTGACGGTTCGCCACTAAATCCCCAGAGTGCTTCAGAGTGCTTCAGAGTGCTTCAGAGTGTCTTCAGAGTGTCTTCAGAGTGTCTTCAGAGTGCTTCAGAGTGTCTTCAGAGTGCTTCAGAGTGTCTTCAGAGTGTCTCCAGAGTGCTTCAGAGTGCTTCAGAGTGTCTTCAGAGTGCTTCAGAGTGTCTTCAGAGTGCTTCAGAGTGTCTCCAGAGTGCTTCACAGTGTCTTCAGAGTGCTTCAGAGTGTCTTCAGAGTGTCTCCAGAGTGCTTCACAGTGTCTTCAGAGTGCTTCAGAGTGCTTCAGAGTGTCTCCAGAGTGCTTCACAGTGTCTTCAGAGTGCTTCAGAGTGTCTTCAGAGTGTCTCCAGAGTGCTTCAGAGTGTCTCAGAGTGTCTTCAGAGTGCTTCAGAGTGCTTCAGAGTGTCTTCAGAGTGTCTCCAGAGTGCTTCAGAGTGTCTTCAGAGTGCTTCAGAGTGTCTTCAGAGTGTCTTCAGAGTGCTTCAGAGTGTCTTCAGAGTGTCTTCGGAGTGTCTTCAGAGTGCTTCAGAGTGTCTTCAGAGTGCTTCAGAGTGCTTTCAGAGTGCTTCAGAGTGTCTTCAGAGTGTCTTCAGAGTGCTTCAGAGTGCTTCAGAGTGTATTCATGCTTCAGAGTGTCTTCAGAGTGCTTCAGAGTGTCTTCAGAGTGCTTCAGAGTGTCTTCATGCTTCAGAGTGTCTTCATGCTTCAGAGTGTCTTCATGCTTCAGAGTGTCTTCAGAGTGCTCCAGAGTGTATTCATGCTTCAGAGTGTCTTCAGAGTGCTTCAGAGTGCTTCAGAGTGTCTTCATGCTTCAGAGTGTCTTCATGCTTCAGAGTGCTTCAGAGTGCTTCAGAGTGTCTTCAGAGTGCTTCAGAGTGCTTCAGAGTGTCACACTGCAGCACTCATTGTGATAAAGTATGGGACAGAATTGATTAAAAACATATACAGTTGTGTCTCTCATGATTGAGTGAAGCACCAGATTGATGATTATAAGACCGTCAAGATCAAAAGTGTTCGTTCCCTCGGGGATATCGATGTGCTCAGTTCATTTCATGGCAGTCCGCTGATTTGATTAGGAGATCATTTCGTAATTTGAAGATATCAGGGTAGAGCCACAGCCTCTGTATGTGCTGTGCGTTTCCTGTGTACGAGTTGAGATTTAGTTCACACTTTTGTTATCATCAATTTGGACTCGCTCTTTCTTGAGTATGTAAATCGCATCCTTCCGTGTTCATCATCAGATTTAAATGGGATCAGTTTTGAGGTGTTGAAAGCTCTGGACCTCGAAGTGATATTATTTTTCTATTACAAGGCTTAGTTGAATACTCAATTCTGATTGGTCAATTCGGACATTCCAGAGGTATAAGATAAGATAAGATGTACTTTATTATTTCATTCTTCATTTTTTGTTTGTTGCAGCAGCATAAAACAAAACAAGGCATTGCACAAAATAACAAATTAAAAGAGTAGAAATAAACAATTCTAAAATATACACATCTCAAAATATATAGAAATTTGTATTGATTGGGATAAACCCCTTGAGATGCACCATCTCGTTTTCAAGGGGGCCCGACAAAATAGAAAGGTATGTTGTTTTCCGCTAACAGAACGTTGCTAAGGAGCAGAGTTCGGTAGTTCGCGTTATTGTAATAATATTTATTTTGTCGGTAACGGAGTAGTGTAACGCTAGTGTAACATTGCCTGACACGCGTTACTTCGTTACTTTTATAAAATCAGTAATCACACTACAGTTAGCCTACTAACATACAGAATTACTAGATTCTCCCTTTGACAGACAAGAGGGATTTCCGCCGCAGGTTTATATTTACGTTGTAGTGCAGAGAGAAGGGAGTCGGAGGCGGTGCAATGAAGGTACAAAGCTGGCTTTATTCAGGCACACAGTAAGTACACAGGAGGTACCATCAACAAATGTGTCCGTGCGGAACAATACCCCCAACCTGTAGGTCCATGAGTGAACCTCCTCTCAGGCACCGGAAAAAGCTCAAAAGGGTCGTCCTGTCCACGATCAAAAACAGGTAGGTGGAATAGCGAGAGGATCCACACGAGGTCGACCGGGTTAACAGTTGGATGTTAACAGATGGATGAAGTCAGTCGTTAGCTGCTAGCAGTTAGCTGTCAGTCGGCGAGTCGCTGAGCCGTTAGCTGCCGCTGTTAGCTGCTAGTTGTCGTTAGCTGTTAGCTGTTGTTAGCTGTTGTTAGCTGTTAGCTGTTGTTAGCTGTTAGCCGTCGGTAGCTGCTAGCCGTTAGCTGTCGCGGTTAGCTGTTAGCTGCTAGCTGGTGTCGACAGCCGCTAGCCGTAAGCCGGCAGCCGTTAGTCGATGTCGTCGGCCCCGGAGCCTCTGCTAGGCGGCGTGCCCCCACCAGGGAAGGTGCCGCTGCGTGTAGTGGCCAGCACCTTAGGGGTAAATTGCCGGGTGGCCAGGAAGAACCGGTCAGCTTCTTCGGCTAAAGCGCGGGGCTCAACACTAGCCGCGTTAGCTAGCGCAGCCTGGACACGCAGCCGCATGTAGAAACAGTTCCATGAAGTAGAAGTCGGGTTCTTCCGTACCTAGCAGAGCGTGTATCGTCTCCTTGTCGTCGGAAGGCTTGCTGTCTTCCAGCGCCGAGACGATGTGGAAATGGCGAGCGCCGTCCTCTGCCATTCCGCGGAGGGCGAACCGAGCCATCAGTCCGAGCGCACGCTGCAGCCGCAGACGTCCCCAAAAAACTCCGGCAGTTGAAGAAAAACGGCGTTTCTAGCCATGTTCGGTTCAGTCTCGGAAACTTCTGCGAGACTTATGTCAGGGTCACCAATGTAGTGCCGAGAGAAGGGAGTCGGAGGCGCTGCAATGAAGGTACAAAGCTGGCTTTATTCAGCAGCAGAAATGTATGTTGTCGGGTCGGAGCACGGGAAGAGAAGAGAAAGAAGAAAAGAGGGCACACAGTAAGTACACAGGAGGTACCCTCAACAAATGTGTCCGTGCGGAACAATACCCCCAACCTGTAGGTCCATGAGTGAATTATGTGTCAGTGATCACTACAACGTAACATTTCGTGTGACTTGCTGCATAAACATGGCAGAGTCAACAGCGATAACTTTCGAGGGGTGGAGTATGCCCATTATTTTGAGTTCGTCCGAGGAAAGGACAGGAATGTGACGGTGAGGTGCAAACTGTGTCCAGGCCAGAAGCTTTTATCCACTGCTGCAAACACAACGTCTAACCTCAACAAGCTGCAAAGACAACATGCTAACGTGAAGCTAATAGCTAAGGAGGACCTCCGAATCCAGAGTGAGGATGTCGAGTAAAGTAACGAGGTGCGCCGCATTTGCGCTTCAGATGAGGCTCCCTCCGCAAAATGAAGCACCCTCCGCAGTCTGCGTGATCTCCCTGTAGGGAGGGACGGCCCTGCGAGTAAAGTAACGAGTAAAGTAACGAGTAAAGTAACGCGTTAGAGAGTAACGAAGTAAAGTAATATATTACTTTTTTTGAGTAACGACCCCATCTCTGCTAAGGAGAGAGGAGAGAGAGGAGAGAGGGGAGTGATATCAATCTGAAGAAAGAAGTGCGGTCAATTTATCGTCAGCTGTGGACCACAAACATCAGAAAACACCTTTGAATACTTTCTGTAGAAAAAGAAAAGCCTCAGGATGGAGTGAAGAGCGACGAGCTTTGATGACGCAATTTTTTTACACTGATTGTGCTTATGTAACCCAAAACGGGTCGACAAATGAGGTCTAAGATCAGCAAGAAAAAAGTACAAAGTGCAGCAAAACTGAAAATATAACGTCCCATGTGAGGCTGTGACAAACTGAGGTGGTGTTTCTGAGGCAGTAACGATGCAAAAACACACTTTCTCCCATTAGCTCCGTTTCAAAATTGCAAGAGCTAATCGTATTTATTTGATTTGGGAATACTTTAAAACTGCGGAGTCGAACTTTAAACACAGCTGCAGTTCAGGTGCAAAGGGACTATCTTCCTTCAAGTAGGCAGCGCAAAAAAAGCCCAATTATCATTATGCTCTCAGAAAAAAGATGGATAAGCACCCAGGTCTTAAATCTGCTGAACAACTGGCCCTGTTTACACCGTGGAGGTGTAGATTAACGCCGTGGAGGTGAGGTGTAGATTAACGCCGTGGAGGTGAGGTGTAGATTAACGCCGTGGAGGTGTAGATTAACGCCGTGGAGGTGTAGATTAACGCCGTGGAGGTGAGGTGTAGATTAACACCGAGGAGGTGTAGATTAACGCCGTGGAGGTGAGGTGTAGATTAACGCCGTGGAGGTGTAGATTAACGCCGTGGAGCAGGTGTAGATTAAACGGTTCTAATGGGGAAGGTTGTTTTTCACTCTGCAGGAACTGTTCAACATGCATCCCTCATCTGTAGACTTTCTTCAGACGATGCATTGACTTCAGAGGTAATACAGTAATCCTTATGAAAATGCTTGCAGGAAATAATTGTGTTATTGAACCACGGTACCCTCAGGCTCTCTGTTAAGACTAAAACCTGTTTACCCTGCAGGCTACTCAGCGAGAACCAGAATCAATTAGAGGAGAATATCCTAGAGTTTCGCTGCAGCAGTGCGGTAGTATTTGTATATTTATTTAATGTTATTTCTTTAATGTTAGCCTCCTATAGCCATCAGAAATCCTGTGTGTGTGTGTGTGTGTGTGTGTGTGTGTGTGTGTGTGTGTGTGTGTGTGTGTGTGTGTGTGTGTGTGTGTGTGTGTGTGTGTGTGTGTGTGTGTGTGTGTGTGTGTGTGTGTGTGTGTGTGTGTGTGTGTGTGTGTGTTGTGTGTGTGTGTGTGTGTGTTGTGTGTGTGTGTGTGTGTGTGTGTGTGTGTGTGTGTGTGTGTGTGTGTGTGTGTGTGTGTGTGTGTGTGTGTGTGTGTGTGTGTGTGTGTGTGTGTGTGTGTGTGTGTGTGTGTGTGTGTGTGTGTGTGTGTGGCAGTATATGGATGCCTGTGTGCTGCCTGGTGTTATTTGTAATCTTGGTGAACTGCTCCCGGCTGAATTACTCTGTGTTGTAAGTAGGAAACAGTCCTGGTGTTTTATGATACATTTTCTTGCTGCCAACCACCCCTATCACACCCCTATCTCACACACACACACACACACACACACACACACACACACACACACACACACACACACACACACACACACACACACAATGGTTAACTCTCTACCATGTTACCGTCCAATATTCATTTGTTGTCCACAACACTGCAGCCTGTGATCTCATGAAACCACACACACTCTGCTAAGAAGCTGAAAGGCACTGTCACACAGAGAAAAGAGAGAAATATTCGTATTTTTCAAGGCATTTAGAGAAGATACAAAGTTAATATTAATGCTGTAAGGATGCCTGGTTGCATTTAGACTTGTTTGTTTAATCTGAAATCAGTTGTACGGTTTAACGAGGTTATGTGCTGCAGCAGTTGGTATGGGCGAAGGTAGCCAAAAGTTTTAAAAATGTAAAACTAAGCCAAAATGTTGGACTTACACTAGCCTAGCCTAGCCTAGCATTCAGGTTAGCATCCAGCTCCACTGACCACGCCCTGTCTGAAGGTTCATTTTAAAACTTGTGTTTGATCGGCCTTAAAGTAAGCGGTAACCTACACTAAAAGATGGAAGCTAAGCTAGCAGAAGTATATATTTTGACCTAAATCAAATATTAAATCTAAATTTGACCTAAATCAAATATTATATTTTGACCTAAATCAAAATATAATATTATTTTCAAAAGCTTTTTTTGTCTGATGCTTCAATTAATTTTAAACAGACAGTTCAACAGAAGGATACCCAAAAAATGTAATGTTATCATTAGGGCCGGGACTCGATTAAAAAAATGTATCTAATTAATTAGATGCTTTGTAATTAATTAATCGAAATTAATCGCATTTTTAATCACATATAAATATTTGACCTAAGAACAGTGAGAAGCAATTTTTTTCACATGGATTTTAGTATACCATTAGGCACATTCACACCGCAGTACTTTTCCCACAAAGGTTCATGAGAACTTAGTTCATGAGAACTCTTTGAACCTGGGGGAGGATTAGGCAAATGAAGCCGCTGACGTCACTTCTTCTTCTTCTGCTTTGGGTTTACTGGCAGGCCGCAAACCACTTCACGGCGTATACTGCCGCCCAAAGTCCCCGGCCGGAAGTCCCCTGAGTTGGGGACTGGCTTCAGTAGAAGCTGCTGGGAGTCCCAGCAGCCTTCCGAGTAAATCGCCAGAACACCGACACCTCCTCATCTCCACCGCTCCCATGTTTTATTTTGTGTTGCCATAAGTTAGTCTCTCTGCGTTTCTGCGCTGGGCTAATGCTAATAATGCTAATGCGAGGATAATAAAATGGCGGCTTCACAAAACTTTTTGGGAGTTTTACGGGGCGTGGTTTGCAATCCGCCCAGCCAATCAGAAATATAGCTCTTTTCTCACAAGAGAGCCGTACGAAAGTCCCTGCTCTCTAGCAGCTCTCTGCTCTCTAGCAGGGACTTTCGTGGGGGTAAAAAGGTTCTCATGAACTCATTTTAGTACCGGCTCTTTTTGGTGTGAACGCGATAAAAGAGGCTAACGTCCACGCTAGCTGCTATATGTTTTGCATTGAGGTGATACTTGAGGCTTGATGTGCTGCGGTGGTATGCGAATTCCTTTTTGCATAATTTGCACACAACCGTGCTCTTATCGACGCTTCCATCCGTCCGTTTTTTAAAACAACATTTCCCACTGTTGTTCACTGTGGTTTGTTGTTGTCTGAAGTCATGAACGTGAGTTGGTGCTCCAGTATAATCGGTACGCCTGAAACTCATCCAGTGAGAAACGTTCCGCGGTGCAAAAATAAGTGCGATTAAAATGCGTTAATTTTTTTAACGCGTTAATTTTTGTGTAATTAATTAATCTTAATTAACGCGTTAAAGTCCCGGCCCTAGTTATCATTTAAATATTGAATTGTTCTCTCTTAGTAAGATCCCATTTTCAATAAAATTGTGGTCTTACCTTGACTTGAAGATGAAGTCCATTTGCCTATCCCTCTGGACAAAAATCTCTATTACTTGTTTGTAAAAGTCCTCCTTATCTTCTTGTAGTTTCAAAAGTCTATCATAAATCTAATCGATAGATTTATGATTCGAAAATGATAAAAGTAGGGTAGACATGTGGATATTATCTGGCTGAACAAAACGTGCATTTATCTAACAGCTACGTTTCCCACAGATCTTATTTGGAGCTATTTTCTAAAATCCTATGGAGAAATCTCATTGCTTTTTTGTGGAGGGAAGCCATGCGCAGCTTACTTCCTGGTTTTAGGACGCGTCTCTCTCCTCCTCTTCACCTCCTCTTCACACACCACACTTTTCGCGGCACACGTAATTACAGCCAATCAGCTCTGAATTATGTGAGATGAGGTATGGCAACCCAGTCTCACGGCATTTCGTGTTCACCAACACGATTTTTAATCTATTGATTCGTGTTCACCAACACGATTTGCCCCTTTTTTCGTGTTGCACAGCACGATTTTAAAAGCAATGTATTTCTACTGCCTGCAGCACGTCTTTTTCTCCGGTCGGGTCGTGGAAGACCGAAAGCTGTGTGGTTCATAAAAACATGTTCTTACTCAATATCAAGCCACAGTTATTGCTTTTATTTGAAATCGTATAATTTCGGACTTTTGTTGCCGTCTGTGAGGAAAATAGAATACGGAAATCTGTATTTTTAAATATTTTTTTCCTTCTAATTCGATATTCTTCTCAAAATAACACACTGTTATTTACTCACCAATAAAACACAATTATCCTTACTTTTATTTATTGGTTTAATTCCATAATCTCGGGCTTTTTTGGCGTCCGTCAGGAACTGAATTTCAAAATAAAAATAACCGCTAGCCGATAGCGGCCTTTTTTTTCAGCTGCGTACTTTCAAGTTCTAGCGCACTCGAGCTGGTTTCTCCATTCTTACCTACCCTACCTTTAAGTGGATGTGGTTGCCATAATTGGTTTTTGAACTAGGGTTCAGGATTTGACCACCGCCATCTTGGTTTTTAGGCCATTTTTTGGAACCAAAAGAAGCTTAAATGCTGAAATTATATTCTTAAGTGGCCAAATATATTTCAGTTTGCTAACAAATGGAAACGAGTCAAAGTTTTAAGACAAAAACGCCGCTACCAATGTAGCCCCCTCCCTAAATGTGACCCTGTCTTTATAGTCTATTTAAACCAAGTGAGAAGTATACGGGCATTTTCTCATATACCTCTATCCAATGTTACTTTTGCATTTGGCCTACTGCTCTTTAGTTCAGTACATTTAGCATAAATGTAGGATAAGTATGAAATTCAAATAGCTTACATCCCCCTTAAATATAAATCATACATGGTATATTACGGAGATTATGAATCAAGTGAGAATGATAGGGTCCTTTTCTCAGACTTTTGAGCAATCCTACATATTTTTGCACGGCATTTAGCCTACTGCTCTCTAGTTCCGTAATAAAAATGGTTAAGAAAACCATAAAGGTGGGATTAGTATCCAATGTTACCAAAGGTTATAAATCAAGTGAGACGCAAGGTCATTTCTTTCACCTATTTGTGCAGCCAATGCATCAGCCGTAAGGGGGTGAAAAGTTAGGACGATTCTAATGGCCCGTGACTGACAGGGGCCCAAACTATTTTAGAACATTAAGAAAAAAATGTTTAAGTAACCAATGTGATATCTTTTCATGGGGCCAAAAATCCCTGGCAGGACATTGGAGATGCTGAATGTTTAAGTAACACCCTGCTGCTCCTTCCTATACGAACAATTGGAGAGCTCTCACTGATGTGCACATCCATCCATATGCTTTACTTTCTATAGTGACTGGTGGTGCTTTGAAGCATGCATTGGGGGAGGGGGGGTTAATTGGTTCCTGCTCATTCCTCTTACCGTTTTGTTTTTCCTTATTCCTTCTAGCACATCTCATGAATATAAAATATGGACACCCTGCAATGCGGTTGCTGGGCTGCAGAAGGTTTTAGCCGTTAATGGGAATAATCCATGAACTGGAGAGCGGAGTAATCCAAAATCACACGGGAAAATCCCACTGCTCCAATCTGTCAATGATACTTCTCTTAATCCATTAAACCGTCAGAAAAGGGTGTTTTTCATGGGCTCACTGGAGCAAAAACAAATCCTTATCACACCATGGAGACCCTCAGTATTAATTAACGGATATCTGTCTTTCTTCATGTATTTATGTCAGAAATGTTATCTATAATCAACGATAAAGGAGAAACCATAGAGGCCAAAAAAAGAGTTTCTTAACAGGTTTTATCCTTTATATAATATTGTCTTTTTATATAGACACATGGTCGGGAAAGGACACACTTAGATGAAATGTAAGGATAAAAAACCATGTGAATAGTGACATTTTACGAGTTGGCATGCTTGCAAACAAACATTTAAATGGCAATAGAAGGGCTTGTGTCTCTTATTTGTATCTGCATGTGTTTGTGTGGGGGAAACTTTTGAAGCTATTGGAAACAGGACTCAGAGAGACACGAGGAGAGCTGGAGCTCTGATGGAGTCAGGACTCAGATGCCCCTTTCACACCAGCGCTTTTTCAGCTCCGGCTCGGAGCTGGAGCCTGAAAAGTGCCGGTTTTTCCTGTTCACACCGCAGCGGCGCCGGCTCTTATCTCCGGAATCCGGTTCACTTCCAGCTCCAAAAAATTGTCGGTCTAGAGGCAAGAGCTTCGGAGCTAAGAGGTGGCGTCGCTTACGTCTCTCTTACGTCGAGGCGTGCAGGAAACTAACCCCACCTCCCCTGAACATGGGTCGACTGTCATGCCTGCCTACAAGCAGTAGTGCTTATAAACACACTTTATAAAGTCAGGCAACACTAACCAGGCTTCATGTGATTCTGTTTATTTGTACCTTACTTTGACCATCCGTTCACTGTCATTGATCATTGTGGAGAGAGGCAGACGTGTTGTTTTGTATTGTAGCAGCTATCGGATGGAATCAATACATGGGCTGCACAGTTTGTCGTGTCCGACTATCACAAGTAGAATCATAATAAAAATACGCCGGTAAAATGTGCGTGTAGAAAACGGTTTATGCCACAATAGGATAGCAATAGCAAGTAGTCAGTTTAGCTTCGGTTGCTATGCTAACATCACCCATTTTATACCAGAGAAACTTTCATAACAGCGTTGTGAAGCCAAACAGCGTCAATTCAGACTGACACACATTCACTTAGGCTAAGGGGAACTGGGGATATGTATCAGCTGCTTGTGTGAGTCGGACAGTGAATACGTTAGAGCGGCCGCTGCAGTGTGAGCTAACCGGGAGCTAACGGAGGAGAATAAACTCCCGTGGAAGAGCAGCCAACACTGCAGCGGTCGGTAAATGCCGCAGAAACACATTAATAAACAATGAACCACGGCACTCTGGAGCAAAGTATAAGGTTGGAGAAGTCGTTATTCAATTTAATCTGGCTTCGTGTGATTAAAAGCAACACGATCATCGACCCGACGCAGTTCCCCGTTGTTGTTGTGAGCGCCGTAATGCCGTTGGGGAGCAAATCAGCGATGTAAACGGTGACGTCATGACGCAGCAGCGGAAGCACCAGTCGGGTGCTGGGCGGTGTGAACAGAGCGGGAGAAGAAAAGGGAAACCGGAGCTGAACCAGAAAAACTCTAGCTCGGAGCTAGAAAGGGAAAAGCGCTGGTGTGAAAGCCGCAAGAGAGACACGAGGAGAGCTGGAGCTTTGATGGAGTCAGGACTCAGAGAGACACGAGGAGAGCTGGAGCTCTGATGGAGTCAGGACTCAGAGAGACACGAGGAGAGCTGGAGCTTTGATGGAGTCAGGACTCAGAGAGACACGAGGAGAGCTGGAGCTTGATGGAGTCAGGACTCAGAGAGACACGAGGAGAGCTGGAGCTCTGATGGAGTCAGGACTCAGAGAGACACGAGGAGAGCTGGAGCTCTGATGGAGTCAGGACTCAGAGAGACACGAGGAGAGCTGGAGCTTTGATGGAGTCAGGACTCAGAGAGACACGAGGAGAGCTGGAGCTCTGATGGAGTCAGGACTCAGAGAGACACGAGGAGAGCTGGAGCTTTGATGGAGTCAGGACTCAGAGAGACACGAGGAGAGCTGGAGCTTTGATGGAGTCAGGACTCAGAGAGACACGAGGAGAGCTGGAGCTCTGATGGAGTCAGGACTCAGAGAGACACGAGGAGAGCTGGAGCTTTGATGGAGTCAGGACTCAGAGAGACACGAGGAGAGCTGGAGCTCTGATGGAGTCAGGACTCAGAGAGACACGAGGAGAGCTGGAGCTTTGATGGAGTCAGGACTCAGAGAGACACGAGGAGAGCTGGAGCTCTGATGGAGTCAGGACTCAGAGAGACAGGAGGAGAGCTGGAGCTTTGATGGAGTCAGGACTCAGAGAGACACGAGGAGAGCTGGAGCTCTGATGGAGTCAGGACTCAGAGAGACACGAGGAGAGCTGGAGCTCTGATGGAGTCAGGACTCAGAGAGACACGAGGAAGAGCTGGAGCTTTGATGGAGTCAGGACTCAGAGAGACACGAGGAGAGCTGGAGCTTTGATGGAGTCAGGACTCAGAGAGACACGAGGAGAGCTGGAGCTTTGATGGAGTCAGGACTCAGAGAGACACAAGGAGAGCTGGAGCTTTGATGGAGTCAGGACTCAGAGAGACACGAGGAGAGCTGGAGCTTTGATGGAGTCAGGACTCAGAGAGACACGAGGAGAGCTGGAGCTTTGATGGAGTCAGGACTCAGAGAGACACGAGGAGAGCTGGAGCTCTGATGGAGTCAGGACTCAGAGAGACACGAGGAGAGCTGGAGCTTTGATGGAGTCAGGACTCAGAGAGACACGAGGAGAGCTGGAGCTCTGATGGAGTCAGGACTCAGAGAGACACGAGGAGAGCTGGAGCTTTGATGGAGTCAGGACTCAGAGAGACACGAGGAGAGCTGGAGCTTTGATGGAGTCAGGACTCAGAGAGACACGAGGAGCGCTGGAGCTTTGATGGAGTCAGGACTCAGAGAGACACGAGGAGCGCTGGAGCTTTGATGGAGTCAGGACTCAGAGAGACACGAGGAGAGCTGGAGCTTTGATGGCAAACACTGATGGTTTATTTGGAGCTTCGGCCGGAGAATTCACAAGACATGTCACGGGCCACGGTCTGACCACACGGTTGAGATGCCACAATCAATTCTGAAGAACCCTTCCTCTCGTATGAGGTTTTAACTAACTGGGGCGACTGTGGCTGCGAGGGAGTGTGGTCGTCTTTCAACCGGAAGGTTGTGGGTTCGATCCCAGCCCATGCAGCCAACATGTCGATGTATCCTTGGGCAAGATACTTAAACCTGAGTTGCTCCCGATGGCCAACAGTGTGTGAATGTGTATGCATGTTAGTTCCTAGAGTAACATACACTGCTCTGTATGAATGGGTGAACGACATGTTGTATGTAACGTGCTTTGAGGGGTCTTAAAGACTGGATAAAGCGCTATATAAGTACTGTCCATTTAACTAGTTTCGCTAAGGGTAATCAACATTCTTCATTAGTTAGACTAAACAGCTGAGGAAACTGAATGAACTTTAGTTGTTGTTATGGCTCGGGGTCATCTACACCCCGAGAAGGATGTGTTCCAGGTGTCCCACAACAATGACTATCTCTGACTGACAGCTGCCCAGTCACAAACTGGCAACAACAACAACTTGCTAGGGCAGCCCCTCCTTATGGGAGATAGCGGCTGCTCAAGGCTGGAGCATCTGTGTCAGAGGGCGAAAGACGACACTAGGGCTAATTATTCCCTAACGGTTTGTATTTGTGTGAAGATGGTTATAAAAAAAACAAAGTTTGTCACAATCTGAGATCCTCTGAGACAATGATAAGAAAAACCTGTGTGTGTGTGTGTGTGTGTGCGGTCCAGATTTCCTGTCACAGCAGTGTTCTCTCTCTCTCTCTCTCTCTCTCTGAATACACTGTTCCCCTGTGAGGCTTTTCTTTTCTGCTGACAGATTAAATGCCTGGCTCTTGTGATTAAAGCAGCGTCTCTCTCTCGGCTCTTTTATAATTTCTCTTTGTCTTTCGCGCTGCATCACGTGAGGCTGGACGGAGAAACATGGAAGATCTGAAGAGGAAAGAAACTGGTGACAGGGTGGTGTTCCCTGAAGCTTCACATAGCCTTTGTGTGTGTGAAAAGGGGATGGCAGTTTATGTAGTGTCTCTACTTTAAAGAGTCCTCTCCCGCTGATGTTCAGGTGTATATCAGTGTGTAGTGTCTCTACTTTAAAGAGTCCTCTCCCGCTGATGTTCAGGTGTATATCAGTGTGTAGTGTCTCTACTTTAAAGAGTCCTCTCCTGCTGATGTTCAGGTGTATATCTGCGTTTGACACTGTTGACCACAACATATTACTCGACCGACTAGAAAACTGGGTGGGACCTTCAGAAACAGTTCTAAATTGGTTTGAATCCTACTTAAAGGACAGAAACAACTTTGTTTCTATAGGTAAATACACATCTGAGTTGACAAATATGACATGTGGGGTTCCTCAAGGCTCCATCTTGGGGCCTCTTCTCTTTAACATCTACATGCTACCACTGGCTCAGATAATGAAGAACAACAACATAAGTTACCATAGCTATGCAGATGACACACAAATTTACGTAACAATTTCACCAGGAGACTATGCTCCAATTCAAACACTGAGTAAGTGCATTGAACAAATCAATGACTGGATGTGTCAGAACTTTCTCCAATTAAACAAAGATAAAACTGAGGTAATGGTTTTTGGAGCCAAGTCAGAACGTATAAAAGTTAGCGCTGAGCTTCAGTCTGCAATGTTCAAAACAACAGATAAAGCCAGAAACCTAGATGTAGTCATGGACTCTGACCTGAGTTTCAACAGTCACATTAAAACAGTTACTAAATCAGCCTACTATCACCTAAAGCAGTGGTTCTCAACTGGTGGGTCGCGATCCAAAAGTGGGTCGCGTACCCGTTTCAAGTGGGTCGCAGATGTGTGAGTGAAGAAAAAAAAAAAAATTGTATTTCTTTTTTTTTGGGGGGGGAAAGTCAAACTTTTATTTTGAAGGCCCGATTTTCTAACGCTGTGCATGCATAGTAGGCGTTGGACTGGAAGTACCGGAGACCATGAACAGTTTTGAAAACTTCTGTCACATAGTGATCATCTTCTCAATAAAACATCTTTGCTGATGTTTTTTCGAGTCTTCTGGCCAATCAGAATCAAGATTGTTGCCGGAAGTCCCCACGGAGAATAACTTTGCGGTATAACTATTCTTTATACACCCATGGGTACAACTTCAGATAAAAATGAATGTTTGATGATTGACAGGTCACAGAACAATGGGGGCTATCTACACTTACCCACAATTTAAAGTAATTCACACAGACTATCTCCTCTTTGCTCTTCTCTCTGTGAGGAGCAGCAAGCTGTCAGAACAAAGTGAAAAACAAACAATGGCATAAAATATTATTAATATGTCGGGTAGTAATAGATTTATTTATTTTCTTCTCAGAGTACCAGAATGGGTAGTTTATATGTTAGTATTTAAAAAAATCTCCTGGGGGACAATCCCCCCAGACCCCCCTTCTAGGGTTGGGTTTTCAGCATGCGTGCCTTTTTATGTTATGCAGTTCAGCTTTGATTCCATCATCTCATTAAACCTTATTTAAAAGCATACTTTAGTTCTGTGAAGGGATATAAGGGATATTTGCACTGTACTTCACTTTAATTAATAATGTATGCTGAAAAGAGTATATTTTACCGCACAATGTTTTGTTGAATAGATTTGAGTGGTTCAAAATTTCGGGTCGCAATCTATTGACTAAGGAAAAAGTGGGTCCTGAGGCCTGACCAGTTGAGAGCCACTGACCAAAAGAACATATCTAGGATTAAAAGACTAATGTCACAGCAGGATTTGGAAAAACTTGTCCATGCTTTTATCTTCAGTAGACTCGACTACTGTAATGGTGTCTTCACAGGTCTCACTAAAAAATCTATTAGGAAGCTGCAGCTGATTCAGAACGCCGCTGCTCGAGTCCTCACTGACACTAAGAAAGTGGATCACATCACTCCTGTTCTGAAGTCTTTACACTGGCTTCCTGTGTGTCAAAGAATAGATTTCAAAATACTGCTGCTGGTTTATAAAGCACTGAATGGTTTAGGCCCAAAATACATTCTGACCTCCTGCTAAATGATGAACCATCCAGATCTCTCAGGTCTTCAGGGACTGGTCAGCTTTCTGTCCCCAGAGTCAGAACTAAACATGGAGAAGCAGCGTTCAGTTATTATGCTCCAAATATCTGGAACAAACTCCCAGAAACCTGCAGGTCCGCTGCAACTCTGACTACTTTTAAATCCAGCAAGAAGACTTTTCTTTTTGTCGCTACTTTTAATTGAAACTGAGCCGTTGTGTTCATCAGTAAAGTGGAACTTCTGTGTGAACTATTCATATCTTAAACTGCACTGTAACTTTTTATTCATGTATTTTTTCTTTTAATGTTTCTTTTATTATCTTTTACTGTTTTTAAATGCCTTTGTCTGAATGTCTTTCATTTTTTGTAAAGCACCTTGAATTGCCTTGTGTTGAAAGGTGCTATATAAATAAACTTGCCTTGCCTATCAGTATGTAGTGTCTCTACTTTAAAGAGTTCTCTCCAGTAACCCCCCCCCTGCCTCAAAAGCGATGTAAAGCAGCATAAAAACCCAATCGTAGTTCAGCTGTCATTTTGAATTATTGCTTCACTTGGATCTACGTTGCACTCTGAATTTGACGTTTACATATCTGCGACTGTTCAGTGCGCTTACCCGTATTTAAATGCAACCATTTCACTGCAAAATAATATAAAGTATATCTGCCAGCGCTGCACAAACAAAGTAGCAGGAATCATTATTCTTACAAAAAAAGCAATATGTTTCCTAAAAAGAGGAGATATTACACGGCTGCGGTCAATAGATTACACTGTAAGACAGGCTGGAGAGCATGATGAATTGTTTCTCATTACGTTTATCGGAGTTAGTACACAAAGCAGGGCTGCACAACAGCAGTGTGTGCATACAGAGGAACATAATGTTGCTTTATATAATTATCCAAATACAGCGTTAACTCTTGCGTTTGCCCATCTGGATAATATTGATGAATGGCACTTTTCAGGATATATGAAGCAGGAGAAATGAGCAGCTTGGTTTGGTTCCCAGGGGTCTTTGGGGTTTTTCCAGTCTCAGGTTATTAAAGTGCTTCCCCAGGCGGTTTGTTAAGGTCCAACTAAAGCCATTTGACACCAGAAAAGTGAACGTCTTAAATGTTTTTGGATCAAGGTACTTCCTGCAGCAGTGTACTACACTCTTTAAAGTAGAGGCACTACATACTGATATACACCTGAACATCAGCAGGAGAGGACTCTTTAAAGTAGAGACACTACATACTGATATACACCTGAACATCAGCAGGAGAGGACTCTTTAAAGTAGAGACACTACATACATATACACCTGAACATCAGCAGGAGAGGACTCTTTAAAGTAGAGACACTACATACTGATACACACCTGAACATCAACAGGAGAGGACTCTTTAAAGTAGAGACACTACATACATATACACCTGAACATCAGCAGGAGAGGACTCTTTAAAGTAGAGACACTACATACTGATATACACCTGAACATCAACAGGAGAGGACTCTTTAAAGTAGAGACACTACATACATATACACCTGAACATCAGCAGGAGAGGACTCTTTAAAGTAGAGACACGACATACTGATATACACCTGAACATCAGCAGGAGAGGACTCTTTAAAGTAGATACACTACATACTGATATACACCTGAACATCAGCAGGAGAGGACTCTTTAAAGTAGAGACACTACATACTGATATACACCTGAACATCAGCAGGAGATGACTCTTTAAAGTAGAGACACTACATACTGATATACACCTGAACATCAGCAGGAGAGGACTCTTTAAAGTAGAGACACTACATACATATACACCTGAACATCAGCAGGAGAGGACTCTTTAAAGTAGAGACACTACATACATATACACCTGAACATCAGCAGCAGAGGACTCTTTAAAGTAGAGACACTACATACTGATATACACCTGAACATCAGCAGGAGAGGACTCTTTAAAGTAGAGACACTACATACATACTGATATACACCTGAACATCAGCAGGAGAGGACTCTTTAAAGTAGAGACACTACATACTGATATAGAGGACTCTTTAAAGTAGAGACACTACATACTGATATACACCTGAACATCAGCAGGAGAGGACTCTTTAAAGTAGAGACACTACATACTGATATAGACCTGAACATCAGCAGGAGAGGACTCTTTAAAGTAGAGACACTACATACTGATATATACGCCTGAACATCAGCAGGAGAGGACTCTTTAAAGTACAGATTTAGTTGCATTTAGTTTAACAGACTAACATCTGGGTCTCAAAGCTCCATGTCTAAAAGCACAAAAGACCCCTAATATGTACAATATGTGAAACAATGTGGAGAAGCCATTTACAGACCCCTCCT
Source organism: Gymnodraco acuticeps (assembly GCF_902827175.1). NCBI lineage: Eukaryota > Metazoa > Chordata > Actinopteri > Perciformes > Bathydraconidae > Gymnodraco > Gymnodraco acuticeps. The sequence continues at coordinate 45,189 of NW_022992020.1, forward strand.
CAGGAAGCATCCGTGAGAGAGGAAGGGAGTGTTCAGGATGCATGGGGGGTGAGTCCTTATAACCTCGGCCTGCAGTGAAACAACAACATGGTGTTCAGCACAGATTCAGTTGCACAGCGCTGATGTCAGAGATGTGACAGACGACTGACGGCTCAGCAGGAAGTCTGGATGCAGATTAACCTCTTCCTCCTCTCTTCTGTGAGAGTGTGATGGACAGCAGATCAATCTTCATCCCATCAGAGCGTCAGGAAGGAGCTACTGTCATCAGCAGCAGCGCACAGCTCAAAATGGTGGATCTAGATCAGCCACTAAAAAAGCAATATTTATTTTTACGTTGGTCTTTTTTATTTCTTAATCGTTTGACCTTTATTCGAATGATGGCATTTTTATTACAACTATCTATTTATTTGTATTTCTGTTGTACCTATATGTTCACTTTCTTTTATGGGGTTTTATATTTGATAATGTTGCATCGACTCAGTTGTCCATTATTTATTTCATTTTATTATATTTGTATTATCATACCTTTTACCTCCTTGTGTCTATTAACCTGATCAGATGTTATATTTTGCTGCATGTGTTGTGCACCGACAGAAATGCTAGAGGTTCCTTTTCATGTTGTTTTATGTTTGTTTTGTCACTCACCATGTATCTCTCATTCCAGGCTTCCTGATTGTTTTCACCTGTTTCCCTTGTGTGTCTCCTGTGCAGTGGCAGTTCTAGACCAATTTGACCGGGGGGGGCCACTGGGGGGCCAGTTATTTTCTGAGGGGGGCACAATAAATGCAGGACGAAAAAGAGAACTAGATAGTATGAAGTAATTGGGCATAAGAAAACAATGCTATACAGTATTTCTTTCAGTACACTTATTTATTTCAGATAGATCTTATAGTTATTACTGTTAGCTTCAGCTTAAGTTATAGTACAATTTTTGCACTAACACCATATCATATTTATATAAAAATAAAGGCAATGAACAGTTACATCTCTACTTTACATAAGGGTGTCTGCATCCCAGGCTGTTGTTTCCTTCCCAAAATCTCACATTACAGCAACAAAATCCTGCGGTTTTTGGCAAACCGATCAACAAGTTTACGCAACAAGAGTACCAGAAAATATACATTTTGAAATCCACAGAAAAGGATTTAATGTAAAAGTCTACAAATCTTAAATGTTGACTTTAAATGAAATAAAATACATGGATATAGATAGAAAACATAGATTTCAGATGTATTATTTCCCATAAGCACAGACACGTAGGCTATTTAATAAACATGAAGACTGAATACAGAATGCACACCTGTTCTGCACGCGCACTAATCAGTTTAGTCTATTCCGTCACATTTCTAATAAACATAAAACAGTGATATCTGGAAAACACACAGATTTACATATAAAAATAAAGGCAATGAACAGTTACATCTCTAATTTACATAAGGGTGTCTGCATCCCAGGCTGTAGTTTCCTTCCCAAAATGTCACATTACAGCAACAAAATCCTGCGGTCTTTGTGATTTTTGGCAAACCGATCAACAAATAAGTCAAGATTCAAAGCCTTTGACCTCCTTGACTCAATACTAAGCAGACCCAAATTGCTCAGTCTCTCATCAGTTATGGTGGATCTGAGAAAAGTTTTGACCAGCTTCAATGTAGAAAAACTACGCTCACAGGAAACAGGACTGACTGGGATTGCGACTGCTATTTTGCAGAGTCTGAAGAGCTCAAAAAACACTTCTTTATAAGGCTCAATGAACTGAACAAGCTCCACTGTACTATCAGGTCTCTGCATCCCAGTCTTTATTTTCCTATCTAAAATTCTGCTGAACTGATGTAGCTCATGCCCCAAGTCCTCAATATTTGCATCATACAACTGAGCAAATAAAAACAGAGTTGTCTCCTTCAGAAATGCATCATTTTTGGGGTTAAGAGCTTGGATGCTATTCATCATGTCACGGTTTGTGTTTGAAAACCGTCTATTAAGCTCATTGAGCATCTGATCAATGACAGGGTAGAAAAAGGCAGTACGAAACCCGTGTTTATCTTGTTCTGTCTCCCTCTGTCCAACAGTAGTCAGTACGAAGCTTTCAGCAAGTTTAGAGCTCAGTCGTTTTTGTCGTTTTGCTGCTGGCTGTATTGCAGTATCACATTGCTCAGAAATGTTCAACACTTCATCCCACAAGTTATCAAATAATGACTCCTGCCTGAAGTCATTCAATGTCTGAACTAAAGATCCAACTAAATCCACAGCCTTTGAAAGGTCAAGGGATGAAGACTGTAACATGTCAGAGAGAAATGTTGTTTCTGCAAACACAATACGGAGTGTTACAAGATGCACAATGAATTCTAGATCCAACTGTGCCAGCAGACCACGTGCCTCAATAGATCTCTCACCATTGCGTTCTTGGGCTATGTCTTGCAGTACTCGCTTGAGGGCCGGTAATCTATCCATAATGTTAATGTTTCCATTATGCTACAATGATGGGGAGTTGTCTTTTCTCTTACTGTGCCACAGAACAACACAAACACTTGTCTTTTTATTGTTATTATTTTTAAAGTAAAGTAACGTGTTACTAGTTACTTTTATAATTTAGTAACTAATAAAGTAACTAGTTACTTTTTGAGAGCAGGAACTATAACTATTACTAGTTACTTTTTAAAAGTAACTTGCCCAACACTGGTAATAGATCATCATTTTTTTCACTTTTCATTTTTAGGGGGGCCACAGGGGGGTCAGAGGCCAGTGTTAGGGGGGCACTGGCCCCCCCTAGAACCGCCCATGCTCCTGTGCTCATCAGCGTCAGCCCCGCCCCTGATTGTCCCCACCTGTGTCTTGTTATCCTGTGTTTAAATTCCCCAGTCTCCTGTGTCAGTTCGTCTTGTCTCTTGCCATGGTCAGGTCTATGCTCTGTGCTCTTGAAAAGTTTTGTTCACATTTTTTGTTTGCTTTCATTTTGTTCTCAATTTTTGTCATCTCAATTTGAGATTCCATAGTGACCATTTTTTGTTCATCTTGATGTATTTTGGAAAAATAAAGTATCTTACCAATACTTTACCTCTGTCTCCCGGGTCGTGCAATTGGGTCCTACATCCTAATGCTGCGTTCACACCGCACGCGATGCGATGTTTGGGGGCGGCACGATTACATGTAAAGTCAATGCAGAGACGCGATCAGACAATCAGCGGTGAGGATCTCAGCCTGACGTTCAACCAGAAAACATCAGCCATTAGCTGTTAGCAGTTAGCACACAGAGATCACAGCTCCTCATATCTGTTCAGAAACTGGACACAAGTTAAACAAGTACAAACCACAGACTGTCTGTGTCATGGAGAATACAGTCGCTGGCTTATTTATGTCTGTAGGCCGTTGTTATGAGTGTGGAGTGAGCATATACAACGTTAGCTTAGCCTGGTCGACCCAATCTCCATTCAGAAAACAAGCATTTTAAAAGGTTTTTCGCTTGCCGTCTTGTCTGCAGACTTGTCAAGCATTAATTCATGGTTTTTACTAACCGGCATCAGTATGTTGTTACGTCGGCATCATTTAGAAACGTGTATTACAATTTAATCACGGTAAAATATGTTCATTTTGTTGTAGCCCCCTGCCAGCGCGTCTTGTTTGAATGATGCGAGTAAACACAGCTGGCAGCCGCGGTGAAACTCGAGCGACGCGAATATTCGCATCGCGTCCGGTGTGAACGTAGCATAAGTGTCTGAGTTCGTAACAGCATGTACCTTTTTAAAGTTCTTAACAAATAATCTGAGGAGAATTTATTTTTGTTTATTTTTAAAAGTGGGTTAGGTAATTCACTTCAGAAACACTTTTTGTTATATTCCATGGAATGCTCTTAACATCCCGATAGCAATGAATAAATTAAGTGCTTTGACAATAAATCCATAAAGAAATGTCATCTCTGGAAGCCGTGGCGCTGTAAAAAGCACGACCAATCATCTGAGCCGGCCTGGCTAAAGTAACTGGATGGCCTACCTGCCTGTCAGCCTTCCATCTGTGCACAAACTTACCTCGTGCCCTCATTGGTCATGTGCGTGTTCGTGTGTGTTGGAGGAGGGGCTCTGTGAGGAAGTGGCAGATTTCTTCCGGTTGCGTACTTTCAAGTTCTAGCGCACTCCAGCTGGTTTCTCCATTCTTACCTACCACACCTTTAACTTGTGATGTGTCATTCTGTAAAGCACTTTGAGCTGCATGTGTTGTGTGAACAGTTCTATATAAATGAAAGCTTTAATATTGTCTTAAATGAACTATGTATGTTAGTTGTATTATTTGCTGTGTGGTCTTATGTTTAAATGCTGATGTTTACAGTATTCACTTGCTGTCCTTGAATTTTTAGGTGAAAACACTTTGTAACTATGTTTTGAAAGGTGCTTTATAAATAAACTGTATTAGACTAGTATTGTTATTAACTGCGTATACAGTATATCTGGAGTAGAATGATAGGAATACAAATCGGAGAATCTGAAAATTAAACCAGCCATTGTTGCTATGGTGATAATAACTTAACATACTGTAGTCGATGCATTTCAAAATATAAAATAAGTGCACTTCTATATGCTTTTTGTACGCCTCCCGTTTTCACTAATTTTGTTTTCGATAGCCTGCTTCATTAATTACTGATTTGAATTATTATAATGAAATACATATTTATATATATTTTTTTTTTTAAATGGTAACCCACTACCAACAACATATTGGCCATTGGCCCTGAAAAAACGCAGTTAATTGGCTCATTATGGTGTTAATAATGCACAATGCATCAATTCAATATTAATTAGCATTTTATTAAGCACTTGTTTATTAAATGGAGGAGCTGCATGCTTCTTTAAACGTTGTTGTTTTTTTGCCCAGGGATAGATTTGTCTTTATTAAGAGCAGCCATGTTTCCCAAGGTGAAAATACAAACAATTTGGATGTTAAAATGTGTTAATTTGAGTTATTTAAGCACATTTGTAACTCACTTGTTATTATTGAATTGTTGTATAAAATAACTAAACACTATATTGGCCATTGACTGCCCTGCTCTCTGAATAATGGCAACGACCACTAACTCTAAATTGGCTCGCTGTGGTGTTAATAATGCACAATGCAACAATTAAATATGAATTAGCATTTAATTAGGCACTTATTTATTGAGTGGAGGAGACGCAGCTGCATGCATTCTTAAACAGGACCTGCTATAATGTTTTCCCCCTCAGGGATTTATTCCTAATAATTATAAGCAGCCATTTTTTCCATGGTGATAATAACCACCCACCCCCCCCCCCCCACACACACACACACGCATATCATGTATACATCACTTCAGGGGACATTACTTTGACTTACATGCATTTCCTGGAGACTTATCCTAACCTTAACCATAACCAACACATGCCTTACCCTAACCCTAACCCTAACCAAGTCTTCACCCTAAAATTAATGATTCCCCTCATGGGGACCTCCAATTTGTCCCCATAAGGGAGGCGAGTCCCCACACGTGACTATGTAAACAGATGTAGGTCCCCACAAGTATAGTAATGCTAGGACACACACACACATGTACACACACACTTACACACATGCACACACACACTTACACGCATGCACACACACACACATTCCCGTTGACGCATCCTGAACACTATCCTGTTTGATTTTCCCGCAGCTGCCGTCTGCAAGACAACCGGATGTGTGTGTTTTCAACCCATGTGTGTTTGTGTGAGTGTATATGTGTGTGTGTGTGTGTGTGTGTTTCCCTCTGGTGCAGAGAAATGTCTGCATGATCTCTGAGACACCACGAGCTGCATACAGTCTTGAATACAGAAAACACTTTGATAGGAAGTGAGCGACGCTTTACTCCAGCAGCTGATGATGAATGCTGTTTTCAGTTTCACTCACTTTTCAACCACTTAACTTTAATTAACTGAAATAGGCAAGTTCAATTTACACTTTTCACGTAGTTAACAAACTTATCTTTTGCACAGATGTAGGCGACTTATTTTCGCCACCAATTCATGGAGCCTTGGCCCTCTGTAAAACCCCCAATACTCTATGATAGACAATAACAGACATACTTTTATACAGTTCATTCTTTCTTCCAGAAGAATCTGGGAGACTTGAATGTAAAAGACTTTCCTTGATCAAACTGTGCTCTTTTTCATTATTCGTTCTTGTCGTACTTTAGTGTAAATCGTACTAATGTCAGCATAAGATTTGAAAAAGGCGAACGACAATATCTCGTACAATATTGAAAGCAAAGAGGAAGAACAAATAGATGGAGTGGAGAAAGTTCCTTTGTAGACCATTTACATGCACTAAAACCACACACTACAGGAGAGGGAAAACCCGAAGCAGAGTAGCGCCTCTTTGAGGGATTGTCTTTTTTTAAATCACAGAGTTGAAGCTAACGCTAATTCCCTCAATGAGAAACACTATAAATAGAGAATGAGGCAAACTGCTCCCTTCAGATGTCTTGATGTCTCTGGCATCCTCTTTCCTCTGCACAGCTGGTGTGTAATTGGTCAATCTGTCCTCAGCTCTGCTCTGATTGGTTGAGGTGACACGAGGCCCCAAAGATCTCAGTGACACCTGCGATTCACAGCAGACGACAGAGAAAGTCAGAGACAGCAGGGGGCGTTCATTAGGAAATGTGAGGAAACTAAACTCGAAGACGAACTTCAAAATACAAATGAATTCATAAAAAATCCAGATATTAAGAAATTAAAAGATGTCTAAGAAAATAGAAAAAAACCATAAAATAAAATAGATATAAAAAATACAAGTAAAAAAAATACAGAAATTAAATAAAAACATTTTAAAAACAAGATAAAAATAACAAACAAATTAATAATAGATACATTCAATTAAAAAAAAAAATAGATTAAGAGAAATACAGCGAGTGCACCTGCAGGTTTCTTGCTGTGTTAAGTTTGTATCCTCATGGTTTACTTTAGGAAGTCACTTTTAGGTCCCGCAAACACACGTGTCTCATTCTGCGCCGATGCATAATTGTACCGCAATATTTTCCTTTCTATTTCCAAAGAGGGCCAAGACTCCAGCAAATGCCTGCAAGACACCAAGCTGGAGTTGATGCAGCTCGTGCCATAAATAGAAACATTTCCACCCCCTGTAGGCTACAAAAATCACCCCCCCCCCCAACCTCAATCCAACCCACCACCCGTTTAAATTCATGGCTGGTCTAATCCCTCCGCTGAGCTGAAATCTCTCTGGAAGGAAACGCAGTGGTGAACGCTTTGATCCACGAAAACAGTGTCTAAAAAGTGTGTGTGTGTGTGTGTGTGTGTGTGTACAGTGTGTGTACAGTGTGTGTACAGTGTGTGTCTGCTTTCTAACCACCGTGTCCATGTGGCTCCATTTACAGCGTTTGTCTCTGCAAAAGCTTGAGCTGTTTGGGCGTCCTCCAATGTTCGCCTTAAAGCCGTTTGACTTTGAGAGGACTGTGACAGAGGAGATGATGTGCTTCAGTCTGAAAGGAAACGCTCAATTAGATCCACAGCAGACAAACAGGAGCAACTGGGACTCCTCTGACGTCCAAATGTACCACAATTGCACAATCGATGATATTTGCTTTACTTGGAAACTTACCTCAAATGTTTTATGGTCTTATTTTGACAATGTGATCAGATGACTCCTTCTGATGTTACTGCAGATTTGCTGTAAGCTAACGTAGCTAACGTAGCTAACCTAGTCATTTCAGATCTACTGACAAACTCTTCCAGTTATGAGACGAATAACTCAGAGACACCGGGTGTTTCTCAATGTCGAGGAAGGCTGCTCCAGAGCCACTATTTCAAGCATACTACGTCTAGGGTGACCAGGTCCCAACAAACCAAATGTGGGACAAGGAGGATGTTTGTGTGGGACAATGTGGGACACCTTCTCAACAGCACCCCCCCCCCACCGGGAAAAAAAAATCTCTATTGCCATTCTGTTTCATTTGGTTTATTCAACAGCATCCAATAGACAATGACAGAAAGTCAAAATGCAGTAACAATTTAGTATCTCTTAATAAAGAAAAGTAAACTAAGGCTAACCAAGGCAGCAGGCATTATTCACTTCAAGTGTTGAGAAATGCATCTTCTTAATTCAACTAGTGTATTACCTGTAAAATTAGGCACAACATAAATTAATAGATAAAATAAAACCATAAGTACAAATCAAAATTGGCCAGGAGGGAACAGAAACATAATACATCAAATAAAATAGCTTTCAGTTTTGTCCATCACAGCAACAGCAGGTGCCCCCCCCCCCCCCCCCCCCCCACAGTGTGTGGGCTATGTTGTCACCTAGAACCACTGGTGTCTTTAACTCTGTCAAACAACTCTCCACAGAGACAGGGGCAAGCACATCTGTTATTATGGACGCTGCCCTTTGACCACATGACATTTTCTTTGCTATCTCAGAGTCTGGAAAAATGGTCGGAGCTAGCTTGTTACCAGTCATTTGACCGGTATGATTGGGAGTGTTGCACTGTATGGTAAACACTGGTTATTTCTGCTGCTGTTACCTTGTCTGAGTGGCCATAATTTGTTGGTTTGAGTAGGAATGTCTCCATAGAGTGGGATATCTCTTTTTGAGCGACACGTTTCTTGTGAGAATCGCATTCTCTGTGTCTTTTTACGTCGTATTCAATGCCATGTGAAATTGAAAAATGACTCTTGCAAAGATTGCAAAAAACTCTCTGAGAGTCGCCCTGCACGGGCTTCACCCACGGGTAAGTGTCTTCCCAGTCTTTGTTGTATGTGCATCTTCTTTTCTTCTTAGCTGTAGTTTCAGTTTCCTCCATTTTCCATAACCTGCTGCCTCGCCTGCGTTATTGACTGACTTTCGTTGTTGTTGTTTAGCGGGGCCGCGGGGGGGTGTGTGTGAGTGAGTTACTCTCATTGGTTAACACTTGACCAGCACCCGCCGTGTGTTACAGTTTGATTGACAGCAAACACAGCCCCGTGATGATAGCCTTCCCTGCTTTCTCAACAGCTATTGGATAAATCTGATTTTAAAGAAAAGCGTTTTAGCCAATCAAAATGAAATATGCGGGACATCGTCTCAATTTGCGGGACGCACCAAAAGTCGTGAAAATGCTGTGCAGTCCCGCGCAAAGCGGGACATCTGGTCACCCTAACTACGTCATCGAGTGCCGCCGAAGGACTGTTCCAATGTCCAGGCTCCTTGGAATTCTACCGAGGCCGGCGTCCTTCGTAGCGGGACATTTCTAGGCTGCACATGTGTAGACTCCGCGGTCTTAAAATCCCCACAATGCTTTGCGCACGGACCAATTTCCAAATCTTTGGCGGAAATCGCGCTCCATTTAAGGCGGGGCCTCACATATGACCCACACCTGTTAGCCTGTTCCACAATTCTTCGTTTTCCGAGGCTAGGAAGGATTCTTGCCTCGCTTCTGAAGCAAGTGACTCGGAAGACATGTCCTACCAAGGAAGCGTCCTCGATATTGAGAAACACCCAGTTGTTCAGCTTTATAATCCCAGCTGTGTGCGTCACTCTTTAGTGTCCCCTGGTCTCCCAGCTGTGTGCGTCACTCTTTAGTGTCCCCTGGTCTCCCAGCTGTGTGCGTCAGTCTTTAGTGTCCCCTGGTCTCCCAGCTGTGTGCGTGCGTCACTCTTTAGTGTCCCCTGGTCTCCCAGCTGTGTGCGTGCGTCACTCTTTAGTGTCCCCTGGTCTCCCAGCTGTGTGCGTCACTCTTTAGTGTCCCCTGGTCTCCCAACTATGTGCATCACTCTTTAGTGTCTCCTGGTCTCTCAGCTGTGTGCGTCACTCTTTAGTGTCCCCTGGTCTCCCATCTGTGTGCGTCACTCTTTAGTGTCTCCTGGTCTCTCAGCTGTGTGCGTCACTCTTTAGTGTCCCCTGGTCTCCCAGCTGTGTGCGTCACTCTTTAGGGTCCCCTGGTCTCTTAGCTGTGTGTGTCACTCTTTAGTTTCCCCTGGTCTCCCAGCTGTGTGCGTCACTCTTTAGTGTCCCCTGGTCTCCCAGCTGTGTGCGTCACTCTTTAGTGTCCCCTGGTCTCTTAGCTGTGTGTGTCACTCTTTAGTTTCCCCTGGTCTCCCAGCTGTGCGCGTCACTCTTTAGTGTCCCCTGGTCTCCCAGCTGTGTGCGTCACTCTTTAGTGTCCCCTGGTCTCCCAGCTGTGTGCGTCACTCTTTAGTGTCCCCTGGTCTCCCAGCTGTGTGCGTCACTCTTAGTGTCCCCTGGTCTCCCAGCTGTGTGCGTGCGTCACTCTTTAGTGTCCCCTGGTCTCCCAGCTGTGTGTGTGCGTCACTCTTTAGTGTCCCCTGGTCTCCCAGCTGTGTGCGTCACTCTTTAGTGTCCCCTGGTCTCCCAGCTGTGTGCGTCACTCTTTAGTGTCCCCTGGTCTCCCATCTGTGTGCGTCACTCTTTAGTGTCCCCTGGTCTCCAAGCTGTGTGTGTCACTCTTTAGGGTCCCCTGTTCTCTTAGCTGTGTGCGTCACTCTTTAGTGTCCCCTGGTCTCCAGCTGTGTGCGTCACTCTTTAGTGTCCCCTGGTCTCCCAGCTGTGTGCGTCACTCTTTAGTGTCCCCTGGTCTCCCAGCTGTGTGCGTCACTCTTTAGTGTCCCCTGGTCTCCCAGCTGTGTCACTCTTTAGGGTCCCCTGGTCCCCCAGCTGTGTGTGTCACTCTTTAGGGTCCCCTAGCTGTGTGTGTCACTCTTTAGGGTCCCCTGGTCCCCTAGCTGTGTGTGTCACTCTTTAGGGTCCCCTAGCTGTGTGTGTCACTCTTTAGGGTCCCCTGGTCCCCTAGCTGTGTGTGTCACTCTTTAGTGTCCCCTGGTCCCCTAGCAGTGTGTGTCACTCTTTAGGGTCCCCTTTGAGCTTCTTGCAGCGTTTGGTTTCTGCAGCTTTTAGTAAGCGCTGTCATGTCTCCTCAAGATGCTGCATGTTTTCTAAATGCTGCATGTGTTGTCAAGTTGCTGAAGATGTTTCTTCATCTGCATGTCTGCATGTTTTGGCACATTTGTGTTTCTATATTTGCATTGTTTCTGAACTGTTGGGCCGCTGTAGAGCGTGGACACCTGTTAGCCACCGTATAATCTCTCTGCCTTTGAGTTTGGGTTTCTGAGTCTCCCCTGACGCTGCTAGATTCACACATGCATTTATGAAGCTGTCTGTAACCAATCAGATGTCTCCTTCAACTTTAACCAATCACATGAGCGTGTCCCAACAAGGGTTATGGTTTAATGTGTTTACCACGTACTCTAACATTTATGTTTACAAGCAAAAGTAAGTACAATACAAATTTAAGAAATTACTCTGAAAAAGAAAATATGTCCGGTATATGATCATTTAAAAGTGGAAGAGCTGGAGAATTTATAGATTTGTTTTTTCCTAGCAAAACCAATGAGGGCAATTTGCAAATCGCACTAAGCTCAATATTTTTAAAGCTCTATTTATGTAAAAAACATCTAAATGAAGTTTTGTGGAGCTGCAGAAAAGTACCCGCCTATAAACAGTATTCTACAGACTTAGTCAAATATGTTTGTGTGGCACACATTAGAAACCACACATTGATAAATCCTTCTTAAAATAAGTAAACAAATTGCCCTTTTGTTTTACATTTAATGATTATTTTGCATTTTGGGATTTTTCTATGCATGCAAATGATCAGGTTCTAAAACATGATTTATTATTAAAGATACGGTCTACAAAAGGTATTCTAAGGAAAATCACAACAACATTATTAATGTTTTTCAATGATAATTAGAATCTTGTTTTGATTATGACAATTGCAATATCAGCCAGAATAATCGCAATTATTAAAATTGGATTCTTTCTTCATGTGCACCCCTAAAAATAAATCCTAGAGTACAGTAGTAGTTTCTATAAATAAAACCTCCACTTGTCATACTGCAGACTCTACAAAAGCAATGATTCTGCAGCTTCAAAACTAGCAATTGAAAACACAGACAGGCTGAAGCATGAATGGTTTCTCATTGCTCTACTGTCACACACTGCCATATGAACACTTCATCTCGTCCACACACACACACACACACACACACACACACACACACACACACACACACACACACACACACACACACACACACACACACACACACACACACACACACACACACACACACACACACACACACACACACACACTCCCATCATCTCCCACCCCCAACCCAATGTGTGTGAAGGCGACAGAGATGGAGTCTGCGGGTGTCAAGTGGTCCTCGGTGTCTTATCTCCAGCCTTTTCGCTCCGCAGAGCAGCATGTTAGCTCATATATATATTACAGTTTGTGTTCACAGATCGCTCGACCGTGTTTCATATTAAATATTCAGCGTGCCGCTAACAGGCGAGATGTGTTCGACCCGGGCAGAAACACTCAGAGCCTTCAAACTTCATTTCAATCAAAACACACTCTGCTTAATGCTGTACGCTGCGGCAAACAGGGATATTGTATCTGAATGCATTAGCAGTCAGACGGAGAGACGTGGTGAGGGATGAAGATTTATGAAGGCTAACATGGAGTTAGCATCAAAAGGGCTCCATCGACTAAAAGCTAATGGGATTTCTCCAAGTGATTTAGGATTACTGCAGAAAATAAACGTTTATGATACGTACGTTTAGTTCAGCAGGATAATCTCCACATATTAACACCACTTTATGATTTCTGAAATAAAAAGCTAACCACCGCTAAGCTAAAGACGGCTAATGTTGGTCTATAAAGGAACTACAGCACGGTCACATGACTTCACGTCACCACCGCTAAGCTAAAGGTGGCTAATGTTGGGCTATAAAGGAACTACAGCAGGGTCAAGTGACTTCACGTCACCACCGCTAAGCTAAAGGAGGCTAATGTTGGGCTATAACGGAACTACAGCACGGTCACGTGACTTCACGTCACCACCGCTAAGCTAAAGGTGGCTAATGTTGGGCTATAAAAGAACTACAGCACGATCACATGACTTCACGTCACCACCGCTAAGCTAATGTTCCCACACCACTCCGCTCCTACGCTCGCTTCACTGGCTTCCGGTAACTGCTAGAATCCACTTCAAGACACTGGTACTTGCGTACCATGCTGTGAATGGATCTGGCCCTTCCTACATCCAGGACATGGTTAAACCGTACACCCCAGCACGTGCACTCCGCTCTGCATCAGCCAAACAGCTCGCTGCACCCACACTGCGAGAGGGACCCAAGTTCCCATCAGCAACAACACGTGGGTTTGCTATCCTGGCTCCAAAATGGTGGAATGAGCTCCACATTGACATCAGGACAGCAGATAGCTTGCACATCTTCCGGCGCAGACTGAAAACTCATCACTTTCGACTCCACTTCGAGCGATAGAATTACTAACAAAGCACTTATATACTAATAAAGGACTGGCTTATCTAAAGCCAGTTGAGTAGCACTTGAAATGTTTGGCTCTATGAAACCTGATGTACTTTTATGATTCTGTTTTCTTCAAGGTTGTATTTTGTTGGTCGAACGCACTTACTGTAAGTCGCTTTGGATAAAAGCGTCAGATACATGTAATGTAATCACATGACTTCACGTCACCATCGCTAAGCTAAAGGTGGCTAATGTTGGGCTATAAAAGAACTACAGCACGGTCACATGATGCTGACTCATTCCCAGTTTAAGCACTCATTCCTGCACCTCTCTATTGAAGGGCAGAATATCAGACTGGTGTATTTTATGTTCTCCAACAGATTCACATTATCGGCCATCAGCTCTACTTATGAACATCGTCTTGTCTCTTGGCAGAATCTCCTCACATATTTTTGCCTCAGTGGATCAAAGTCAAGCTTATAAAATGTTGATTAATTTCTGGATGATCCATATTGGCGCTGCTCTGTTCAGAAGCATTAAACAGATTGGTTTGAAGGGGTCGTTATCATTAAAGATCAATTGTAAAGTCCTCAGCGTGTTGGAAGAAGATGAAACACATGGATAATTTTATCAGAGATCAGATGCTCCGTGAGGCCCTTTTCATTTATTAGTTACGTTGGGATCTAATAAAGAGAAACTGTCACAACACATTATGAGCCTCTTCAAACAGATCAGATGTCCTTTTATAGTAAGTGCACGTTCAACAGTCTGGAGATATTCCTCCAATAAAGTGGAATAAAAGCAGTTTTAGTAACACATCTCTGTATACCCAAAGCAGGAGTAAAACTGATGTTATTCTGCATCATATTTAGCCATGTTTTACGGTTTAAAGGTCTTTTTTTGGAGCAACTCCTCTCAGAATAATCCCCCAAAAAAATTAGATCTACACAACGTGCATGTGATGCGTTCAGGCACTGCATTGAGTGTAAGGACACCGGCAAATTTTCCAATAAAGTGGAGTAATGTCAAGGGATGAACTCAGAGGCATGAACTCAAATGCACAACTCAGACTCAGCTGGTTTTCAAAAATAAAGACTTTACTGGACTTAACACAGTAACAAAACAGGAAACACAAAATCAGTCTTTCGAGGAAAAACTAAATGCTATAATCAGGAGCATGAAAAACGGATTACGACCATGGAGCAGGCTTGAACGTAGTCATGAATGAGAAACGAAGTGTTACTAGACAGGTGGGGACTAACACAATATATACTAGGGATGTAACGATATATATTGAATATCGCGATATAGCGGTAAATAAATGTTTCAACTGACCAAATCTACCGCGATTTAAAAAAAAAAAATTGTATTATTATTTTTTTAAACCTTTATTTAACCAGATGGTCCCATTGAGATCATCAATCTCTTTTTCAAGGGAGACCTGTCCAACATGGTAACACGTAGGTTACAACACGAACATAAAACAACAGATAACACAAAAGGACATGGTATTTACAGGGCTACATGTACACACCTAGAGACACTGACAAGTACCAACAGTATATCTATATCTCTGTCAATAAGCCTCACCTTCTTGGCAAAAACTGTGTTGTTGTTGAAGTGGTGGAGAGACAATGCACAGTTTGACCCACTGCTGTCACCCATGGCCAAAGCATATCTCTCTGTCCCAGCAACATCAGTACCAAGCAAGAGAGTTGTTTCCACAGCAGGGGATTTTGCAAACGCCCAAACATCCCAGCTTCTACCTGGAAATGTGGACTTGCTCATATTCCTAAAAGATAACCTTGATGATGCTGAGTGAGTGAGTTAGTGAGCTAGAGTTGAGTTACCTGAAAAAATAAAGTGAAACTTCCATCCATCCATCCATCCATCTTCTCCCGCTTATCCGTGGTCGGGTCTCGGGGGTCTTGTTCCAGCAGAGAGCCCCAAACTTTCTTTTCCCTGGCGACATCAACCAGCTCTGACTGGGGGATCCCAAGGCGCTTCCAGGCCAGCGAAGAGATATAATCCCTCCACCTGGTCCTAGGTCTACCCCTTGGTCTCTTCCCAGCTGGACGTGCCTGGAACACCTCCCTAGGGAGGCGCCCAGGTGGCATCCTAACTAGGTGCTCGAACCACCTCAACTGGCTCCTTTCGACGCGAAGGAGGAGCGGCTCAACTCCGAGTCCCTCCCTGATGACTGAACTCCTCACCTTATTCCTAAGGGAGACACCAGCCACCCTGCGGAGAAAACCCATCTCGGCCGCTTGTATCCGCGATCTCGTTCTTTCGGTCATGACCCATCCTTCATGACCATAGGTGAGGGTAGGAACGAAAATGGCCCGGTAGACAGAGTGAAACTTGAATTATTATATTGCAGGGTCTGAATATTATATTGTTGACACTTTAAAATACTACTATCCTACTAAAATGCTGTACAAATCAGATGTATTATTTAATAAAGAAAAAAAAATTCGAGTAAAAAAAAAAGCACACTTTTTTTTCTTTATTTTTCAATATCGCGATAAATGTCGTACGGTGGATTTTTTTATCGCGATATTATCGTACCGTGAGTTTTTGTTATCGTTACATCCCTAATATATACACAAGGTGAGGGGTACAGGTGGAAACAATCAGGGCAGGGTAAACAATCACGAACGCAGGAGACACATAGGGGCATGGAGTCCTGAAACGAGAGGGAGAATTACTTTTCAAAATAAACAGAAAGCACAGGACAAAGGGACATGACAAAACTAATATAAAGAATACACTTTCATAATAGTATCCGAGACATGACAAGTAATGCCGTTTAAGTAACACACAAATTGTGTTATTCTGCATAATAATTAGCCATGTTTTACAGTTTGTGGGCCTTTTTTTGCAGGAATGGGTCTCAGAATTATCTAAGTTTTGTTTCTAGAGGATTCTGGATGAATGGGCATTTCCAATATAACCAGCCTGCATGTGATGCGTTCAGGTACTGCATTACGTTTAAGTTACCTGTGTTTAGTCATCACTGTAGTATTGAACGTAAAGAAAGAGTCTCCAAGTGTAAAAATGTTGATTGATGCATGGGTCAAACCAAAAAGAACAGCTATTGGCTGATCAAATGTCATTAGTTTGAAAGTATTTGAACAAAAATGTGATGATCAAGTAGAAAGAATTGCCTTTTGATGGTTAAAAGTGAACTGTTATAAGGATTAACCAATGAAATGTAGATTATAGACAAATATCATGACAATCAATCCAAGAGTTTCCATTTCACTCAAACTAAACACATAGTAGTGGTTGTTGAGGTAAAGTTAGCCAATGAATGAAGTAGGTCAGATGTAACCTTTGACATGTCTTTACAAAATGTCGTCAACATCTATTTAGTAGTTCCTCTAATAGTTTCCGAAACCAGCAAAAACACTGACGTCTTACCATCCGAGAAGCCGAGCAGCTGGGAGAGTCTTCAGAGGTTTGACTGGATATACCTTTACATAATGAATCCAGAAAGTCCCCTGACACTAAGCGAAATCAAACAGATTTGATTACCTGCGAAAACTCATCTATACACGCACGTCAAATGTGATTTCACTGACACCTCCTGGAGAGACGCCAAGTACAGTCTGGTTCTAACTCAAATACATCAGAAGAGGCAGAAGAGTCGCTATCATGTCGCTTTACAACCGCCGAGAAATGTCCATAAGGAGGAACTAACAGCATCCATGCAAAGTCAAAATGTAACAGAAACTTGTGCAAAAGAAGAAATATCTTCACTAACTTTAGAAAACATGAAAACACTGGGATTTTAGCCTCTGAAGACCATTTACATGCACACAAACACCTATAACACACTACAGGAACCCCAGAAAGCATCTTTGAACCATAAACTGTCATAAATATAGTTGAAATGATGGTTAAAACTACAGAAGTCTGACCTGAAATGTTAGAAACCAGAGTTTTCCTTCAGGCTACTCGTGAATTCTGAATGACTCTGAGACTTATTGATGGTTTTTGTCACATAGACTCTCAGGTATAACTGTTAACATTACTATTAGTAAATTAAATGTGTCTCTTCCACAGAGTGTGTGTTTCTGTGATGCAGACATATGGCTTTGTTTAGAGAAAAGGCCTCTTCTGTTTGAGATGTCCAGACGGAGGGAGAGGAAACCTGAAAACAAAGCCAAGTCCTCGGAGGCAAACCAACACGAAATGTGGGTCAACACAAACACAAGTTGCGAGCAGCATGTGAGATGCAAAAGCCCTAATATATTAACATTTCTCCCCCATAATGCATCTCTTTCAACCCCATTCCTCAACAGCTAGAAATCATCAATTCCTATTTTAAAATTCCAGCCTCATTCCAGCGTCTCAGATTGAGAGAAATCTCCCTGTGAAATCATCCAATCTGAGCAGCAATGGAGACAGTACAAATAAATAGATCCAGTTCTTTAATAGGTTAAAATCAAAGATATGACATCAGTGCTTCCTGTTTGACCTAAAGACTGCAAGGCCTTTAAACTGTCGTTAGTTTAGCTGCTATAGGCTTAGACTGTCGGGGGACACCTTACTTCTTCCTTCTGTCTGTCTGTCCCTGTGTTCTCTCATGTTCTGAAGAACCCAGCTTCCCCCACATTTCTTTTTGGTGTCTATCTACGCCTGGATCCTGAGTACTGGATCTGAGTCCTGGACTACAAGTCGTGGCTGAACCTGTTGCTGTGGTCCTTTGTCCTGGATCCTCTATCCTGTGTCCTGGATCCTGCATCCTGAGTCCTGGATCTGAGTCCTGGATCCTCTATCCTGAGTCCTGGATCTGAGTCCTGGATCCTCTATCCTGAGTACTGGATCTGAGTCCTGGACAACAAGTCGTGGCTGAACCTGTTGCTGTGGTCCTTTGTCCTGGATCCTCTATCCTGTGTCCTGGATCCTGCATCCTGAGTCCTGGATCTGAGTCCTGGATCCTCTATCCTGAGTCCTGGATCCTCTATCCTGAGTACTGGATCTGAGTCCTGGACTACAAGTCGTGGCTGAACCTGTCTCTGCGGTTCTGCCTGACTCTCGTCATGCTACCTCCCTGATGGCTCCCACAGGATTGTTGACATCCTCGTGGATTCATCTTCTTATTACAGACACATGCATTTCCTAACATTTGGACTACCTATGTTGCAAATGTATTATCTTTTCAATTTACACACGGCATCTATTGCACGTCTGTCCGTCCTGGGAGAGGGATCCCTCCTCTGTTGCTCTCCCTGAGGTTTCTCCCATGTCCCCTTTAAACTGTGGGTTTTCTCTGGAAGTGTTTCCTTGTACGATGTGAGGGTCTAAGGACAGAGGGTCTAAGGACAGAGGGTCTAAGGTCAGAGGGTCTAAGGACAGATGGTCTAAGGTCAGAGGGTCTAAGGACAGAGGGTCTGAGGTCAGAGGGTCTAAGGACAGAGGGTCTGAGGACAGAGGGTCTAAGGACAGAGGGTCTAAGGACAGAGGGTATGAGGACAGAGGGTCTAAGGACAGAGGGTCTGAGGACAGAGGGTCTGAGGACAGAGGGTCTAAGGTCAGAGGGTCTAAGGACAGAGGGTCTAAGGACAGAGGGTCTAAGGACAGACGGTCTAAGGTCAGAGGGTCTAAGGACAGAGGGTCTGAGGACAGAGGGTCTAAGGACAGAGGGTCTGAGGACAGAGGGTCTAAGGACAGAGGGTCTAAGGACAGAGGGTCTAAGGACAGAGGGTATGAGGTCAGAGGGTCTAAGGACAGAGGGTCTGAGGACAGAGGGTCTGAGGACAGAGGGTCTAAGGACAGAGGGTCTAAGGACAGAGGGTCTAAGGACAGAGGGTCTGAGGACAGAGGGTCTGAGGACAGAGGGTCTAACGACAGAGGGTCTAAGGACAGAGAGTCTAAGGTCAGAGGGTCTGAGGACAGAGGGTCTAAGGACAGAGAGTCTGAGGACAGAGGGTCTGAGGACAGAGGGTCTGAGGACAGAGGGTCTGAGGACAGAGGGTCTGAGGACAGAGGGTCTGAGGACAGAGGGTCTAAGGACAGAGAGTCTGAGGACAGAGGGTCTGAGGACAGAGGGTCTGAGGACAGAGGGTCTAAGGACAGAGGGTCTGAGGACAGAGGGTCTAAGGACAGAGGGTCTAAGGACAGAGGGTCTAAGGACAGAGGGTCTACGGACAGAGGGTCTGAGGACAGAGGGTCTGAGGACAGAGGGTCTAAGGACAGAGGGTCTAAGGACAGACGGTCTAAGGTCAGAGGGTCTGAGGACAGAGGGTCTAAGGACAGAGAGTCTGAGGACAGAGGGTCTGAGGACAGAGGGTCTGAGGACAGAGGGTCTAAGGACTAGTGCTGGGGGGAAACGATTATTTTGAAAACGATTAATCGGGCGATTATTTGATCGATTAGTCGACTAATCTAACGATTATTTTTCTGTTGCTCAATTCATAAAAAACGTAATGTAAAAAAAAATGTGTTCACGATACTGTGTCTCAGGGGATCTTAATATTTAAGAACCTATTAATGTGTTATACCAGATTAACGGAAATAATCTCAGCTAACTGACGATACAAACCATGTTTACCAAAACAAAACACAAGTCTCATAAGAAGCATCTAAATGACCCCTGAGCGAAAAATGCTAACGGACATTGGCACAGAACTCAAGATAAAAGTACCCTTATTACTTATCGTAGCTGCACATACAATATATCCGATTAAAACTGAGACTCCACAGATTAAGTAGGTATATAGTATCATCACTGAGTGATCCGGACTCGCGACAGGGGAAGCAAATACAGTCATCACAACACGTACCTTCACAGAGATCGTCTCACCACCGTAATCTGATCAAAAGACGTGTTCAATGGCATTAAAATGAGAAAAAACGCGGCTGAATCGGTTAATCCATAGGTTTTTAACGTCGATGTATAAAAAAATGATTGCATTTATAATCCATAATTCCATTTTATGTAAAAATCGGAGTGCAAATGCTAGCTGCTAATGGTAGCCACCACAGCTAGCTGCTGCTTCTGCTAGGCTATGCAGCAGTCTCAGTGAGATATAAATATATAAATATCTTTGCGTTTTGGACTAACTTTAAAATATTCCCATGCTTTTGAAGACCTAGGGCGAGATGTTTTCGTTTGGGGGCTTCGTGCGCAATCCTGTGAGGAGGAGGTGGTAGCCGTTTCAGTCTCCATTGTGTTTGAAGTGCGATTGCGAACTGCTTGTTGCTTTGGGTGACCCACGTGTGTGTAGCGACGCGTCGACGCGGAAATATGTCGTCGACGATATTTTGAAGTCGACGCGTCGACGACAGCACTACTAAGGACAGAGGGTCTGAGGACAGAGGGTCTGAGGTCAGAGGGTCTGAGGACAGAGGGTCTAAGGACAGAGGGTGTGGTATTGTCATACTGATATTCTGTACAAACTGTGAAGTCCACTGAGACAGTTGCAACATTTGTGATATTGGGCTATAAATAAACATTGATCGATTGATTAATTGATTGATTGATTGATAAACTGAAAGACCTAAAACTGTCTTTAAAAACTAAATTGCCAAAGAATCAGAACATTTTAATCAATATTTCCTCCAAGAGAAAAGGGACTTGCTTCCTTTTAGACACACAGATAGTTTGCTGATTAAAGAAAATACAAATAGTTTGAACCACAGCAACCTGCTAGCACAAAGACACACGTGTTAGTCCAAGAAAATGTGTCCGTCGTGCGGATTTTGAATGGAAAATATCTCATAGTGATTCATTTAAAAGGTGTTGGGAAATGCATGATAGCATAAACACAATGTTAGCTAATGTGCTGTTTTATACACAATGTTCCCGTGTTTTCAGAAACCCAGAGTAAAGCAGACTGTGAATGAAAGCTTGAGTATGAGCATTATGTAAGTTGCAAAACGACCAATACATTACCATTCCTCCCTCCTATCATGCATCTCTTCCCCATTCCTGCAGCTCCATCAACCGTTCCTACATTTTAGAATCCCAGCGTCTCAGATTGAGAGAAATCTGCCTGTGAAATCATCCCGTCTGAGCAGTAATTGCCCGGCAGCCGGCAGATGTTCTTTAAAGTGTTAATGCAGAGTGTCATGAGCTGCAGTCAGCACATCCCGCCGCAAAGTCACTTAAAAGTCAATCATTGTCGATTATCGAGGTAAACTTTGGCGAGCGGCAGGACGGGCGCTTGCTGGGATGTTTGGTTGCAGAGATGAGACATTTTTCTGAGGTTAACGAGGATCCGATGTCATGGAATAACCAATTACAGTTTTAAATTAACCCTCAGAACCATTGGAATACATCAAGTAAGATACAAATTATCAACATTTGGGATTTTTTTCCATCACAGCAACATTTAAAAGCAAGGCATTTCACAAAATAATAACTTCCATACACACTTAAAGGTGGGGTATGTAATTTATTTCAGAAACACTAGTTATATTCCATGGAATGCTCTTAACATCCCGATAGCAATGAATACATTAAATGCTTTGACAATAAATACATTAAAATATTTCATCTGTGGAAGCCGTGGCTGTAAAAAGCACGACCAATCATCTGAGCCGGCTAAAGTAACTGGATGGCCTACCTGCCTGTCAGCCTTCCATCTGGGCACAGACTTATCGCGTGCCCTCATTGGTCATGTGCGCGTTCATGTGTGTTGGAGGAGGGGCTCTGTGAGGAAGTGGCAGATTTTCAAATTCTAGCGCTGGTTTCTCCAAAATTACCCACCGCACCCTTAAAGTATATGTAATATCCTGCTTTTTATTTTGTTAATGTAAATGTGTATTTCAACATCTATATTTTCTTTTGAATGCTATTTTATTTCTATTTCTATGTTTACATTTTGGAGTTGTTTATTTGTATTCTTTTAATTTCTCTAATGAACAATGCCTTGTCTTTTTATGCTGCTGCAATGCAAACAAATTGCACATTGGGATCAATAAAGTACTTCTTATCTTATCTCAATGTGAACAAAATAAAATAATAATAACCTCCTGACCCTGGGAATCAAACAGCTTCTGGTAAAACCTTGCCAACGAACCGCGGAGAGTCCGTCTTTTTAACCTTTTATTTCCACTTCCTGTATTGATTGAACCCTCGTCCCCTTCGCCATCCATCATCCCATCTGCACCGCCGCTGGGTTATTTATAGAGCGTCAGACTTAAGCATGTGTCTCAACCTTATCGATCTGCAGCAGAAACACAAGCTGCTGCATTCATGATCAGCCAATAAAATTAGGCTTTACCATGTGTGTGTGTTGGAGTGTGTTTATGTGATTTTATACGATGCAAATTAAGGGAACAACGATCTGTATTTCCCTCCCTAAGGTGAGCGGTTTGAACCTTCATTCCTCTATGCCTCCTCGAGTCCTCTCCTGCTGATGTTCAGGTGTATATCAGTATGTAGTGTCTCTACTTTAAAGAGTCCTCTCCTGCTGATGTTCAGGTGTATATCAGTATGTAGTGTCTCTACTTTAAAGAGTCCTCTCCTGCTGATGTTCAGGTGTATATCAGTATGTAGTGTCTCTACTTTAAAGAGTCCTCTCCTGCTGATGTTCAGGTGTATATCAGTATGTAGTGTCTCTACTTTAAAGAGTCCTCTCCTGCTGATGTTCAGGTGTATATCAGTATGTAGTGTCTCTACTTTAAAGAGTCCTCTCCTGCTGATGTTCAGGTGTATATCAGTATGTAGTGTCTCTACTTTAAAGAGTCCTCTCCTGCTGATGTTCAGGTGTATATCAGTATGTAGTGTCTCTACTTTAAAGAGTCCTCTCCTGCTGATGTTCAGGTGTATATCAGTATGTTGTGTCTCTACTTTAAAGAGTCCTCTCCTGCTGATGTTCAGGTGTATATCAGTATAGTGTCTCTACTTTAAAGAGTCCTCTCCTGCTGATGTTCAGGTGTATATCAGTATGTAGTGTCTCTTCTTTAAAGAGTCCTCTCCTGCTGATGTTCAGGTGTATATCAGTATGTAGTGTATCTACTTTAAAGAGTCCTCTCCTGCTGATGTTCAGGTGTATATCAGTATGTAGTGTATCTACTTTAAAGAGTCCTCTCCTGCTGATGTTCAGGTGTATATCAGTATGTAGTGTCTCTACTTTAAAGAGTCCTCTCCTGCTGATGTTCAGGTGTATATCAGTATGTCGTGTCTCTACTTTAAAGAGTCCTCTCCTGCTGATGTTCAGGTGTATATCAGTATGTAGTGTCTCTACTTTAAAGAGTCCTCTCCTGCTGATGTTCAGGTGTATATCAGTATGTAGTATCTCTACTTTAAAGAGTCCTCTCCTGCTGATGTTCAGGTGTATATCAGTATGTAGTGTCTCTACTTTAAAGAGTCCTCTCCTGCTGATGTTCAGGTGTATATCAGTATGTAGTGTCTTTACTTTAAAGAGTCCTCTCCTGCTGATGTTCAGGTGTATATCAGTATAGTGTCTCTACTTTAAAGAGTCCTCTCCTGCTGATGTTCAGGTGTATATCAGTATGTAGTGTCTCTACTTTAAAGAGTCCTCTCCTGCTGATGTTCAGGTGTATATCAGTATGTAGTGTCTCTACTTTAAAGAGTCCTCTCCTGCTGATGTTCAGGTGTATATCAGTATGTAGTGTCTCTACTTTAAAGAGTCCTCTCCTGCTGATGTTCAGGTGTATATCAGTATGTAGTGTCTCTACTTTAAAGAGTCCTCTCCTGCTGATGTTCAGGTGTATATCAGTATGTAGTGTCTCTACTTTAAAGAGTCCTCTCCTGCTGATGTTCAGGTGTATATCAGTATAGTGTCTCTACTTTAAGTGACCTCTAACGCTGTAAAAGTACGAACTATTTTTGAATGCTGCTCCAAATGCACACATATCATCATAAAGAGCTTTAAAAGGATGATAAGGGTACATCGTAAGAAGATGGAGGCATGAAGAAGTAAGTTAGGCACAAAAAGCATTTATGCATAAAAAACCTCTAAACAAAATCACTTTAAGACATTTGAACATGAGATAGGCACGACCCCCTGAATAATGGAAGAGTCCAACATTAAACCAACTGCAGCCAAAATACACAACATGTCAACAAATAATCAACCAGCCAGCCTTCTGCCAACCTGTGGAATTGGACATATAACATGTGCTTCCCTTCAAACTGTCAATTTACAATGTGTGTGTGTGTGTGTGTGTGTGTGTGTGTGTGTGTGTGTGTGTGTGTGTTACAGTTGCTGTTTCTGCCTGCTCGGTAACCTGTCTGGGATTGTCTGCAGCTGAGTGTGATTATGTAAATGAGCTGTGTGGTTGCCCCAACGCCATTGGCTGTCATCTCCTGGTACACTCCCGAGGACACTGATTGGAGCACGCCGGGCCCGACGTTCTCCAATCCCTGTGCAAGCCCAGCGCACACCTGCTGGAGAGGACTACAAAGCTGGGGACAATCATCACTCAGGAGGCTCTGCTGCGATGAGACGCCTCATACCTTTTGCTCTTGTGTCATGGACACTACAGACTGTGTTTGGTGTGACATAGTGTCGAGTGTCAACATATGTCCTTAGTGTCGAGTAACGATGTATGTGCTCAGTGTCGAGTGACAACTTATGTGCTTAGTGACGAGTGTCGAGAGATGTGCTTCGTGTTGAGTGTGGATATATGTGTTTAGCGTAGGTGCTTAGTTTCCCTCCTTCAGCTGTGTTTTCTTACAGCTTCCTTTCTTTAGACTGTACCACTTTGACGGTGAGGGTTATTTTGGTTATTAGCTATATTTCTTTGTATTTAAGTAGGCTCCTTTTCTTAGAGTCCTCCTTTTGTTAGGTTGGTTATCAACCTGTGCCCTTTTGGCCCTTTTGTTTGTTCAGGCTGCACGCCTTCCATTTTGTTACACCCTGTTCTGTAATAAAACTACTTATAATTATTACCAACTACATACTGGTGTGTGTTGCATTCCTCTTCCCCTCGTTGGGACGTACCAGTGTGTAATAACCACCTGTAATCAGAGTGTGTTGTTGTTTCTGTCGTCTCCTCTCTCGTCCAATCAGCTGCTCTGTGATTGTTACAACCTGCCTTAAGGCTGGAACAAATAGGGAGGCCACACAGAGTTAAATGTAAAATATCTGTTTATTTAACAAGTTAACGAAAAACACCTCTGATGAATAGTGCACGTAAGAATCAGACTGTCAGTAGTGTCAGCAGTGTGTGGGTGTGTGGACGGGTGTTGGAGCATGTTGGAGGGTGCATCAAACCTAACAATGAACCTTGCAGCTGGGCAGCCTTTATACCTTCTTGAGGCTCCGCCTCTAGATGGGCGGGCACAAACAGGACGACACTCCCAGTACCTGCCAGAGGACAGCAAGGCAGAAGGGGGGAGGGGTCGTCACAGTGATGCTTGTCCTTCTGGAAACTCTCAGAAGTCTCAGAGGATGGATAATGAGACGATAATGAGTTCAAACCACTGGACTAAAAATGTTAACAGCATGTTTAACTCTACAGCACAACAACAACAACAACAACAACAACAACAACAGGAAGACACAAAGTGAGCGAACCTGAACTGAAGCAGGGACAATGAAATCACATTTTCACCCCACGTTTTAATAATTATTCTTTTACTGAATGTTGTTTGTGTTTTAGATGAATGTATGTATTCTCTTGCTAATATTACTTTCTTGTACTCATGTTTGAGTCCTTATATTTTTTAACCGCTAACTTCTATTGAATGTCTTTTTTCTTAATGATAAAATACACCCTGTATATTAAAGTGCTATACAAATAAAGCTGTATTATTATTTATAATTTGTATTACAATTGTTATAATTTGTATTATTTATATTTACTTTTATTATTATTTTATTGTGATTTTTCCCATCTGCACAATTGTTTTGCGTGATTATTTGTATTATTATTAATATTATTTTATATATGAATAATAATAATAATTATGTATTCGTATTATTATTATTATTATTGATGAATTCATAATTTTGATTTATTTGTATTATAATAAGGATGCATTCATTTGTTTGTATATTCATTATTTTCATTAATAACAATATAATATGTTTCCTACCCTGAGCTCTCAGTCTGCACCCTCTGCAATAAATCTCCAGATTTATGAGGGCGAGTTATGAATAATGTTTGCGTATTAATCATTCATAGTGGCCGGCCGAGCAGAGACGCTCGCTGCAAATCACCGGCTCACCTCAACAACATAAATTATCCATCAGCTTTCAATCAGCAGCCGAACATCCAACTATATATAAATATAAATATATAAAATCCTAAAGCTCCGACCCCCAGCAGTCTGTCCACCAATGCACCGCTGAGACACCAACCAGCACAGAGGACTTCTATACTCAACATATTACATGAGTTTAGTTTCACAATGCCATGTGGAGAAAGTTCAAATCAGATCGCTTTGTTTATCCCGAGGGAATTGGGTTTTGTGACTCCATTTAATATATAGATACAAAATAAAAGTATTCGTACAAATACTGTATAATACGTTAAAGTTCAAATGTGCAATTAAAAAAAAAAAATACAGTTTAAAACATAATATATAAATAAATATAATGGACATGATTTCAGGCGTTTTTTTATTGTCCATTCTAACCGTACCTCTGATCTGTGTCGTGGCCAACATCCCAAAAGTCCGTCCTGTAACCTTCACCTCAAAAGTGATTGTTCTTGGCCACATGTAGAGCTTGGGCCTCGGAAGCAGTGTCAGACTCGCAGTCCACAACCCACTGGACGTTTCAGTTGCTTCTCAACGTTTATTTCCAGCAAAACATAAAACAAAATACGAAAACAATATGTAACATAAACTTAAACAGCAGATCCCAATAATCTGTTCCTTGCCAAGCATAAGGTTGCGTCTGCGTGTCAATGACGGCCGCTGCCTGCTGCTCTCCCGTCACACACCGCACCTCCAACTTAAAGCCCCGCCCCCTTCACCTGAGCAAAGCACACCTCTCACTGAAACAGAAACATGCATTAATACAGGTTCCAAATAAATCAAAACAAAATAAACTTAAATGCGGCTCCTACAGTGTGTGTGAGGAGTCAGTGTGTGTCAGTGTGTGTGAGGAGTCAGTGTGTGTGAGGAGTCAGTGTGTGTGAGGAGTCAGTGTGTGTCAGTGTGTGTGAGGAGTCAGTGTGTGTGAGGAGTCAGTGTGTGTCAGTGTGTGTGAGGAGTCAGTGTGTGTGAGGAGTCAGTGTGTGTGAGGAGTCAGTGTGTGTCAGTGTGTGTGAGGAGTCAGTGTGTGTGAGGAGTCAGTGTGTGTGAGGAGTCAGTGTGTGTCAGTGTGTGTGAGGAGTCAGTGTGTGTGAGGAGTCAGTGTGTGAGGAGTCAGTGTGTGTGAGGAGTCAGTGTGTGTGAGGAGTCAGTGGGTGTCAGTGTGTGTGAGGAGTCAGTGTGTGTCAGTGTGTGTGAGGAGTCAGTGTGTGAGGAGTCAGTGTGTGTGAGGAGTCAGTGTGTGTGAGGGTGGTTGTGAGTCAGTGTGTGAGTCAGTGTGTGAGTCAGTGTGTGAGTCAGTCAGTGTGTGAGTCAGTGTGTGTGAGGAGTCAGTGTGTGAGTCAGTGTGTGTGAGGAGTCAGTGTGTGTGAGGAGTCAGTGTGTGTGAGGAGTCAGTGTGTGTCAGTGTGTGTGAGGATGCAGTGTGTGTCAGTGTGTGTGAGGAGTCAGTGTGTGTCAGTGTGTGTCAGTGTGTGTGAGGAGTCAGTGTGTGTCAGTGTGTGTGAGGAGTCAGTGTGTGTGAGGAGTCAGTGTGTGAGGAGTCAGTGTGTGTCAGTGTGTGAGGAGTCAGTGTGTGTGAGTGTGTGAGTCAGTGTGTGTGTGAGTCAGTGTGTGTGTGAGTCAGTCAGTGTGTGTCAGTGTGTGAGTCAGTGTGTGTGTCAGTGTGTGTGTGAGTCAGTCAGTGTGTGTCAGTGTGTGTGAGGAGTCAGTGTGTGTGAGGATGCAGTGTGTGTTAGTGTGTGTGAGGAGCGCAGAGTGTGTGTTAGTGTGTGTGAGGAGTCAGTGTGTGTGAGGAGTCAGTTTGTGTGAGGAGTCAGTTTGTGTCAGTGTGTGTCAGTGTGTGTGAGGAGTCAGTGTGTGTTAGTGTGTGTGAGGAGTCAGTGTGTGTCAGTGTGTGTGAGGAGTCAGTGTGTGTCAGTGTGTGTGAGGAGTCAGTGTGTGTGAGGAGTCAGTGTGTGTCAGTGTGTGTGAGGAGTCAGTGTGTGTGAGGAGTCAGTGTGTGTCAGTGTGTGTGAGGAGTCAGTGTGTGTGAGGATGCAGTGTGTGTCAGTGTGTGTCAGTGTGTGTGAGGAGTCAGTGTGTGTGAGGAGTCAGTGTGTGAGGAGTCAGTGTGTGTCAGTGTGTGAGGAGTCAGTGTGTGTCAGTGTGTGTCAGTGTGTGTGAGGAGTCAGTGTGTGTCAGTGTGTATCAGTGTGTGTCAGTGTGTGTGAGGAGTCAGTGTGTGAGGAGTCAGTGTGTGTCAGTGTGTGAGGAGTCAGTGTGTGTCAGTGTGTGTCAGTGTGTGAGGAGTCAGTGTGTGTCAGTGTGTGTCAGTGTGTGTCAGTGTGTGTCAGTGTGTGTCAGTGTGTGTCAGTGTGTGTGAGGAGTCAGTGTGTGTCAGTGTGTGTGAGGAGTCAGTGTGTGTGAGGAGTCAGTGTGTGTGAGTGTGTGTCAGTGTATGTGAGGAGTCAGTGTGTGTCAGTGTGTGAGGAGTCAGTGTGTGTCAGTGTGTGTCAGTGTGTGTGAGGAGTCAGTGTGTGTCAGTGTGTGTGAGGAGTCAGTGTGTGTCAGTGTGTGTGAGGAGTCAGTGTGTGTCAGTGTGTGTGAGGAGTCAGTGTGTGTGAGGATGCAGTGTGTGTCAGTGTGTGTGAGGAGTCAGTGTGTGTCAGTGTGTGTGAGGAGTCAGTGTGTGTCAGTGTGTGTCAGTGTGTGTGAGGAGTCAGTGTGTGTCAGTGTGTGTGAGGAGTCAGTGTGTGTCAGTGTGTGTGAGGAGTCAGTGTGTGTGAGGAGTCAGTGTGTGTCAGTGTGTGTGAGGAGTCAGTGTGTGGTCAGTGTGTGTGAGGAGTCAGTGTGTGTGCAGTGTGTGTGTGTGAGGAGTCAGTGTGTGTCAGTGTGTGTCAGTGTGTGTCAGTGTGTGTGAGGATGCAGTGTGTGTCAGTGTGTGTGAGGATGCAGTGTGTGTCAGTGTGTGTCAGTGTGTGTGAGGAGTCAGTGTGTGTCAGTGTGTGTGAGGAGTCAGTGTGTGTGAGGAGTCAGTGTGTGTCAGTGTGTGTCAGTGTGTGTGAGGAGTCAGTGTGTGTCAGTGTGTGTCAGTTTATAAACCTGTTTTTAGCCCTTTCAAACCTTAATTCCTATTTTATTTATATTTATATTTTATATATGTTTCATCTTGTAACGGCCATTTTACATTTTTGCTCACAAACATATTTGTAAAACATTGATGTTAGTATTCGATCTCTATTGGACAATTCTGACCTTACAGTTTGTATTCATGGATTTATTGTTTATCATTTTAGTTTATATAAATATTTGTATACTTTATTTATTATCTCAATCTCAATCTTTATTTATTTATATAGCACATTTTAAACAACCTTCAGTTGAGCAAAGTGCTGTGCTGGCAGTAACTGCAGTGTTAAACAACACAATGGGAGAATTAAAAGCCAAGAGGTGAGTTTTTAGCTGAGATGTAAAAAGTCCAATCGACTCAGCAGTCCGTGTGTGCTGGGAGGCTGTTTCGGTTATTCATTTGGTATTTATTCTTTTATTTAACATTTTACTTGTTCATTTTAGTTCAATTTTCTCTTAACCAATTTCCTCCATGAGAAATCAATCAATGTTTATTTATAGCCCTCTGTCCTCAGACCCTCTGTCCTCAGACCCTCTGTCCTCAGACCCTCTGTCCTTAGACCCTCTGTCCTCAGACCCTCTGTCCTCAGACCCTCTGTCCTTAGACCCTCTGTCCTTAGACCCTCTGTCCTCAGACCCTCTGTCCTCAGACCCTCTGACCTTAGACCCTCTGTCCTTAGACCCTCTGACCTTAGACCCTCTGTCCTTAGACCCTCTGTCCTTAGACCCTCTGTCCTTAGACCCTCTGTCCTTAGACCCTCTGTCCTTAGACCCTCTGACCTTAGACCCCTCTTTCCCTCTTAGACCCTCTGTCCTTAGACCCCTCTGTCCTTAGACCCCCCTGTCCTTAGACCCTCTGTCCTTAGACCTCTGCCTTAGACCCTCTGTCCTTATACCCTCTGTCCTTAGACCCTCTGTCCTTAGAACCTCTGTCCTTACCCTCTGTCCTTAGACCCTCTGTCCTTA